>NC_139634.1:40175089-40205089 GCF_964638095.1 Poromitra crassiceps | reverse complement strand
CACACACACACACACACACACACACACACACACACACACACACACACACACGCACACACACACAAAGGTCCACAGCTCATGTATGGAATGTGATAGCAGAGTATTTATAGAGACAGGAGGGAGCAGTTGTTGTTTTCACCAACAGAATAACTTTCCATGGGACAGCAGCTGCCCCGTTTACTGTTACTGTCACCCCCCCCCCCCCCTACACACACACACACACCTACACCTACACACACACCTACACACACACACACCTACACACACACACCTACACACACACACACCTACACACACACACACACACACACACACACACACACACACACACACACACACCTACACACACACACACACACACACACACACACACACACACACCTACACACACACACACACACACACACACACACACACACACACACCCACACACACACACACACACACACACACACACACACACACACACACACACACACACCTACACACACACACACACACACACACACACACACACACACACACACCTACACACACACACACACACACACACACACCTACACTTACACACACACCTACACCTACACACACACACCTACACACACACACACACACACACACACACACCTACACACACACACACACACACACACACACACCTACACACACACACACACACACACACACACACACACACACACACACCTACGCCCCCAGAATGATGCCCTTGCGGATATAAACGCACTTAGAAATGGCTTTCTGTGTAAAAAGGCAACGCTGGCTTATTTGCGGGCCTTCCTAACGACACTATTGCGGGACCTCTGTGTAAAGGAAGCTTATAATAGGCAACGGTATGAAACAAATCATGATAAAAACATGCATCCCTCCTTCCATTTTCTCTCTGCTCCTCCAGCTCAGCTGAGAGCTCCTTTGCCCAGTATCTTCCTCCAGCTACTGAAAACTTGCTTCTGTTTTGGCCTGACATGCTGTGATGCATCCTTGTGGTCAACTTCCGGCCTGTAGACAGCGCTGTTGCTCCACAACGCTGGGGGACCAGGCATGCCCGTAGCTACTATTGAGGACACAGAGGTCATGACCTCGGTATTTTCTAAAAAACAAAACAAAAAAACGATTTTTATTTTTTTATTTTTTATTTTTTATTTTTTTTAGGAAAATAGCGCCGGCCCCCAGAACTATTCATCTGTCATTGATGTTTTAAAGCCCTCATAAATAACATGATATATGACAGTTGATCAGAAATGCAACAATTTGCTTCCTCTCTGTGTGCTATAGAAGGAAGAGACATAACTCACCACAACGTTCAGATTTAGCATTGGGGCTAGATTGGGGCTAGACTTTGGGGACAGTTCTTTTGAAGTGACTCCCCCTGTAAGTGATGTTTGTGTAGATGGGCCATTGTATTTAATTGAGCAGTATTCTGCCATATGTGACTTGTATGCAGAATATATATTATGTGGGGAGACATTTATTTTTTGTATCATTGTAAAGGAACAGCACAGTAAAGACGATATTAATCTAATATGATGTCTGTAGTTCTTTATAGATCTAGCCTCTTAATTTCACTCTCAAAGTGCACCAGATTGAAGCATTTTACTTTAAAATTGACACAATTTTCTAACCCCCCCCCCCCGGACCCCCCATGCCGCGCTAAAATGACCTCGGTATTAACAAACCCTGGCTATGGCCATGGGACCAGGCCTCGCATGTGTTTCCACCAATCTCAATACAAAAACCTGTCAGTTTTACTGATGTCTTGCTTTCACATGTGCAAAAAAAGAGCAAAAAGTTCCAGCAAAATCAGATGAAATAGATACATATAGAGAGGCAAAGTGACGGCCTACTTCCTGCTTCAGCACTGTACCAGAGATTTTCATCCACCATTTATTTTCCCATAGACATTTCATAAAATGCTTATATAAAATAGTTTTACTTGGTCAAACCAAACGGTTCAGATATATTTAGAAACAGGAGAGACCACTTAACATTTCACTCAGACCAAAATGTAACAAAATTGCGGATTTAAAGAAAATGTGTTTTCGATGTAGTTTTCGTCCGAGTGAAATGTTCTATGGTCTCTCCCGATTCTGAATATAGCTGAACCGTTTGGTTTGAACAAGTAAAACTATTTTTATAAGCATTTTACCAAATGTCTATGGGAAAATAAAGGGCGGATAAAAATCTCTGGTGCAGTGCTGAAGCAGTAAGTACGGTCACTTTGCCTCTCTATTATGGTATAATGTTCTTCTCCTATCACCACCCAGAGGCGGTCCTTCCACCAGGCCGATCAGGCAGCCGCCTGGAGCCTCGTCCACTAGAGGGCCTCGCAGACCAGAGCATTTCGTTTTTAGTATCTCCCGAGTCCGTCCCTACCACCGGCCTCCCCCTCCCCCCGCCCCCACAAACACTTCCCCGTTTCTTCTGGACTGGTCAATCCAAACGAATATAAAAAATAAACCTGACTATCATCATTCATGTTGTATCACCCACATTTCACACTCTCACTCACAAAGTAATATGGACGATCTATTTCATTTGATTTCCACCACTTGGGATCGATCGAGTTAGCGTTGTCATTTGCGTGATGAGCAGTCGGTACTGTGACACTGTAACACCACCACTTGCATTATCACGTTCAGTGTGTTTACTTGTCAGTCAGTATCAGAGGCAGAGAGGCTTTATATCAGCAGCATCTAGCTAGCCGCAGTAGAAGTTGTAGAACACAATGAAGCGTTTTCAGAGTGGAGCACAGAAGAAAAAGAGGAAGTTGGAACAGGGGAAGTTTAATGAAAGTTTGACCAAGATGACAAAATTCTTAAAAAAAAACGCTGACTTGACGGAGGACGAGGAGCAGCGAGCAGCTGCAACGTTAATTGAAGCAGCACCAGGTGAGCGTGAGTTAGCTAACAACAACGCTAGCACTAGCAGCCATGCTAGCTCTAGGCTGCCTCTGCCTGCGTCTGCTGGTGCTGTGGCGGCAGCTAATGTCACAACGCGCGGGGAGAACGCCTGCCACGCCTCGGAGGATAAAAGTGACAGTGACAGAGCCGAGTCACCCACGGTGACCACCACCGATAATACCGATGATGATGATGATGATGACAGAGGCAGAGAGGACGCGCAGCAGGCGGCTGATGTTACTACGTTAACGTGGGAGTCGGTGTCGGACTTGGACGAGGAGGAGGATGAAAGTGTCAGAGCCTCAGCCACGGATGATGATGACAGTGGTGTCAGTGACACAGAGCAGCAGCAACCCAGTGAGCCCACCACAAATCAGACACTGCTCTCCCTGTGATCTACTGACCTCCTGCCTGGCTGTGAAGCTGTAACCTGCTCAGATCTCCTACTGCCTGTGAAGCTGTGACCTGCTCTCCCTGTGATCTACTGACCTCCTGCCTGGCTGTGAAGCTGTAACCTGCTCAGATCTCCTACAGTAAGTAATAGTTTTGAATTTCAAATGTTTCTAGTTATTCAATGATATATTTTTCAGTGGAAGTCATCTCTCATTGTGTTAAACCTGCCCATGCCTTTTTCTCTCTCTCTTTCAACATAGAATTATGTCAGCATCCAGACCAGACCTCCATGACCATGTGCATGACCCTGCTCACTCACCTGCTGCCTGGCTGTGACCTGCTCTCACATTATGATCTCCTACTGCCTGTGAAGCTGTGACCTGCTCTCCCTGTGATCTACTGACCTCCTGCCTGGCTGTGAAGCTGTAACCTGCTCAGATCTCCTACTGCCTGTGAAGCTGTGACCTGCTCTCCCTGTGATCTACTGACCTCCTGCCTGGCTGTGAAGCTGTAACCTGCTCAGATCTCCTACTGCCTGTGAAGCTGTGACCTGCTCTCCCTGTGATCTACTGACCTCCTGCCTGGCTGTGAAGCTGTAACCTGCTCAGATCTCCTACTGCCTGTGAGGATGTGACCTGCTCTCCCTGTGATCTACTGACCTGCTGCCTGGCTGTGATTAACAGCTAAACTCCAGCACACACACACACACACACACACACACACACACACAGTAAGTTAAGGATACAGTTGTACACTAATCTTTTCATCTTATAGACAACACAAGGGTTTACATTGCAAATGTTTCTAGTTATTCAATGAGATATTTTTCAGTGGAAGTCATCTCTCTCCTCCTTAAGTTATTTACTTGTCCCCTTCTCTTCTTCTCTCTTCCAATGTCTCTCTCCAGGTTGTTCCAACATCCCAACATCATACATGATGACCTGACTGCCTGTGGCTGTGATGTGGTGATCATCTGAGTGTGTGGTGTCACTGGTGTGATCTGAGCATGTTTTATTAATTAAAGGCTATATACTTATATTACTATTGCCACATTGTCTTCTTCTAACTGACTGGTTATTCTGGTGACTATTCTGGTCAAGTCTGGTCAATGAAGCATAATCATTATGCATTATGAAGCATGATTATGCCCATTGAATCTGAGGGGGGATGTAACTTCAAACAGCCTCTAAATATGGCAAAAATACGTCCAAAAAAGGTAAAATTTTTTTCCGGCGGCGCCCCTTCGGGGCGCCACCGGAAGGGACCCCGCCGGCGGCGCCCCTTCGGGGCGCCACCGGTAGGGGCCTCCTTCGTGGCTTGGCCTGGAGCCTCCAGATGCCCAGGACCCCCTCTGTCACCACCCCCCAACGCACACGCGCACACACACACACACACACACACACACACACACACACACACACACACACACACACACACACACACGTGTTTTGCTGTCTGTTGGGAGGAGACGCTCCACCAGCTGTGATGTCACCTGATAGAAATGTGATGATATGAGGAGGTTCACAGCACGGTTGAGACAGACGCCGCTGGCTTTCAGTAACCTTCTGTGTGTTCAGAAGACCAGAGGAGACTGAGGCAAGATGGCCTCGTCCTTACAGTCACATTAGCTGTGTTCAGAATGGTTCACTCATTCACTCACTCACTATTCCCCATGTGGTGTTCATCATATACGAGGGATCAGCAGCCGAGCAGCATTTTGGTCAACGGCAATGGGACCCTATGGAGCGTGAGCTTTGGGAGGCTAGAGTGTCTGCCTCTAGCCGGCTGACTCTGTTTACATTTTTTAAAACTGCGACAGTTCACACGACTTTAACACGACATGTATATATTCTACATCAAACTCTTGAGCTACTTCTGCTCTCACTCAGAATGTCAAAATATAAGCAATGTGATGTATAGTTTTTGAGATATTAACGTTTGTTTGGCGCAACTCATACGAATAACTGCCGTGGGGTTCCGCAATCCTGGGTGGCAAGTGACGTCACGCTGATTCGTCCTCTAGTGAAGTGAACTATATGGTGAACAATCAAATGAATTTCGGACACTACACCGATTTTTTTCCTGAAGATCACTGCGTCACAAGATGCGCCGGGTATTCACTTGACGCAAGCATAACCAAACCACGCCCACTATCACATAAACAAACCACGCCCACTATCACATAAAAAAAACGAACTCTCCAGCAGACTGAAATGTCCGCAGGTAGTATTGATGTTGCATGTTTTGACTGCTAAATGATGATAAATTGTTGAAATTCTAATTATGTGGAACATGTTGTTTTGTCAACTATGGTCTGGTCTCCTCATAGCAAGCTGTGCTGGTCAAGTAGTTCACGAGCTTGTTAGCTCACGAGCTAGCATTCTTCTACTTCAGTGAGACGACGGCAAGATGGCCTCCTCCCAGCAGGATAACAATACAAATAATAATACAAATAATAATACAAATAATAATACAAATAATACAATAATACAAATAATAATACAGCAACAACTTGGCAGTCGGAAAGCACAAATGTCTGCCAACACTGACAAATTCTACAACATATATACATAAGGTGACATGCAGATTTTACAATTCCCAAAAACTCCTTCCCAAACTGGGATATGCGTACCCCCCTAGGGGTATGTGGAGGTACTAAAAAGGGTACTTGAGAGAAAGGAGAAATGTTAGAATAATTCAGGAAAATAAATGACACCAACACGTCAAAAATAATGCTGCTGAGGAGGCACTAATTGCAACTCTTTCACTCCATTTCTTATTTTGTCTATCTATCTATCTATCTATCTATCTATCTATCTATCTATCTATCTATCCATCTATCTATATCTATCTATCTATCTATCTATCTATCTATCTATCTATCTATCTATCTATAGATGATGTCGTAGTGATGTCATAAGACCACTGATGATCTCATCAGTGATGTCATAAGACTACTGATGTCATCAGTGATGTCATAAGAGCAAAATCATCTGATGACATCACTGATGATGTCATAGGCACTGATGTAATGCTTTTTTTTTTGCAAGATTATTTTTGGGGCATTTTGCCTTTATTAGACAGGACAGTAGACAGACAGGAAAGGTGGGGAGAGAGAGGGGATGACATGCGGCAAAGGACCTCGGGTCGGATTCGAACCCGTGTCAGCCGCGTGAAGGACTACCAGGTGAGCCACCAGGATGCACTGGCACTGATGTAAACACACACACACACACACACACACCCGCACGCATGTAAACTTAAGGGCAATAACATTTTGTGAGCACCACACACACACACACACACACACACACACCCGTGCGCCAACAGTGCAGGCATGGCAACTCAGCAGTCGAGCTGTGTATTATTAATACGTATTATTATTATTAACGTATGTGAGCTGCTCGGCAAGCTGCAGGGTGGGCGAGCCCGCACAGCGGGCAAGCCTAGGAATCAAGCGCGCGAGATGCCTTAGTATATAAAAGGGGCAAGTGGGCAATCTCTGTTCTCTGTGTTCTCTATTTCAATGTTTGTCCCACTGATGATGTCATAGTGATGTCATAATCGCAAAATCATCTTATGACATCACTGATAATGTCATAGGCACCGATGATGTCATAGTGATGTCATAAGAGCTCACAGCAAGAAGGTCCATCCCATGCAGGTCCTTTCTGTGTGGAGTTTGCATGTCCGTGTTCGCGTGGGTTTCCTCCAGGTGCTCCGGTTTCTTCCCACCGAAGACATGCTAGAAAGACCTCAACAGCAGAGGATGGTGTCCAGCACGTTAAAAGAAGTCACGCACAGGTGTCCACCTGTAACGGATAATATCAAGAACCCCCCCAGGAGGACCATTATACTCGACTTTGAGTGCTCGCCGTCACCGATGATGATGATAGGCCTACAGTCCACTCTGTAATGATATGTAGGCCTACAGTACATGTCCACCCTGTTAATACACACTAAGCCGCCTAAGGACCCCGCATGAGGACCCTCATATACTCCACTTGGAGTAGTCTCGCTGGCCAGCCTCCTCTCCCTACCGTGAGAGTCGTCTGGCTGCACGGAAACAGGCTACTGGGTTAAAGCCCTTCCCTGCTCTACAGCTGCTCCCCATTGGAGCGACTGTTTCAGTCACGGTCGGATGTCCGCTCCCGACTTATTACAAGCTCTGTCTTTGGCTCCGACCATGTCAATCAGAGCGGCGGCTTCCGCTCCCTCCTCCCTGTGTGTCGCTGTAAACAGTGCCCTGCAGCCTCAGTGAAAACAACAACGCTAACTAGCTAGCAAGCTAACGGCAGAAACCTACACGCTAACTCATTGCTACACGCTGAAAATGGCAAGTTGGATTGTTGGAAACTATTTTCCAAGGGCACTGCCGCCAAGCACCGCCCATCGCAATCCCACAATGGAGACCTGCGCGGCGCCAGACTCTTCTCACGGTAGGGAGGGGAGGCTGGCCAGCGAGACTAACTTTGAGTGATCACCGTTGTTGATAGGCCTAACAGAGGGGCATTGAATTTTAAGTTTTTCTTTTTTCCCGTCTTTATTTTTTGTTTTTGCTCCAAGCGAAAGGTTTTACGGTCACTCATGATTCAGTAGCTCATGGGTTGGCTTGGTTCCAGCCGTAAAACTCGTTATATAATAAGGATTTTTCAAAATGTCTATGGAGGAAATTAATGGCAAATTCACTTCCGGGGCAAGAGATGTCCCGTGCTCCCCCAGGGGCTTCCTCCGTATATAACCCCCCCACTAAAAACATGCAGAAGATCAGATCGTCATCGTCATCCGACCAGTGACGACAACATCCGAAGTTGGTCCCCGGGCGCTGTACGAGAAAGCGACCACTGCTCCTGGCCTGCCCCCCGGAGGAAAGGACATGCCTGGATGGGTTAAATGCAGAGGACACTTTTCACCGGCCACCGTCAGCATGAGTGTGTTGTGGCCGCATGCATGTATTGTGGTGTTCGTGTGACAATAAAAGACGGGGCTTGTCCCGTTACGAGAGTTTACGAGAGAGAGTTTAGAGACTAGAGAGATAACAGGTCAAGTTTACCTGTTACCTGGTCAACTATGATCAAAACAGTCATTCTGCTACTACATGTTTTAATTATGTTCACTTCTTGTAAATGAAATAAGGCTGAAGATTAGCAATACATCAGTTTGTTGTGGGGCCATCTGGAACCCCCGCAAGGACTCCTGGTGGACCCCAGAGTGATAACCACTGGTCTATACGCAGGGGTTCTCAAATGGGGGTCTGGGGACCCCCAGGGGTCCTTGAGGGGGTAATTTATTTGAGCTGTAATTCCATTCATAAGTAACACAATGACTAGTTTGGTCATGGCTTTTATACACGGTCTGTAATAAAACATCTAAAAGCATCAATCTTATTATCATATGGGGGACCGTGCGACAAAATCCTGTCAAATGGGGTCCGTGGTCTAATCTTTGTCAGTTCAGGGGTCCTTCATGTGAAAACATTTGAGAACAACTGGCTTAATAGTACAAGATGTCACACAGAAGGCAACTCTGCTGGCCTACTGTGAACAGAAAGCCTACTGTGAACAGAAAGCAACTCTGCTGGCCTACTGTGAACAGAAGGCATCTCTGCTGGCCTACTGTGAACAGAAGGCATCTCTGCTGGCCTACTGTGAACAGAAGGCATCTCTGCTGGCCTACTGTGAACAGAAAGCAACTCTGCTGGCCTACTGTTAACAGAAAGCAACTCTGCTAGCCTACTGGCCTACTGTGAACAGAAGGCATCTCTGCTGGCCTACTGTGAACAGAAAGCAACTCTGCTAGCCTACTGTGAACAGAAGGCATCTCTGCTGGCCTACTGTGAACAGAAGGTAACTCTGCTGGCCTACTGTGAACAGAAGGCAACTCTGCTGGCCTACTGTGAACAGAAGGTAACTCTGCTGGCCTACTGTGAACAGAAGGCAACTCTGCTGGCCTACTGTGAACAGAAGGTAACTCTGCTGGCCTACTGTGAACAGAAGGCAACTCTGCTGGCCTACTGTGAACAGAAGGCAACTCTGCTGGCCTACTGTGAACAGAAGGTAACTCTGCTGGCCTACTGTGAACAGAAGGTAACTCTGCTGGCCTACTGTGAACAGAAGGTAACTCTGCTGGCCTACTGTGAACAGAAGGTAACTCTGCTGGCCTACTGTAAAAGGGAGATTTCTGAGCTTGAAAGCAAGGTGTCAGCCTGGGCTTATACCCTACCACAGTAGGCCTATTAAACCTGACAAATCTGCCAGCTAGCTCATGCATGTTTCAATTGAAAATGCAATGCAATGTGAATTGGTCTGGCAATGCAGACTGTTGATGTGATGTTTATAAACCTACAGAGGGTGGTTTCTGCTAGAGCTCCACCAGCCTACATGGTCAAAGGCTTACGAGGTGTCAGGCAAGGGCCTCCTCAGTAGCCTACCGCGGGCAGGAGGCTGAGCTATGCGGAGTATGCAGTTTGGTTTGGATATGTACAGAACATACAAACCCACCCAGCCAGGCCTCAATCAGCCAGCCAGAAACACACAGAGAGAACAGCCAACCGCTGGGAAAGGAAACAGAGGTTTCATGTGCACCGATAAGACCTTTAGTTTCTTTCTTTATATATATATATATATCACTTTATATATATATATATCACTTTACCGGTCGCTGCGTTGTCTGCACTTTACTGATCGCTGTGCACTTTAATGCTACCTTGCACATTTATCGGTCATTGTGTGTCACAAACAAGGTTCTTGATGTTTTATTTAGCCTTTTATTTATTCTTAACTACATGCATGTAACATGTTAACATTGTTCTTGTCTGTGTTTTTATCTGTATGTCTATCCGCACACTGTAGCTCCCGTATATATATATATATATATATATATATATATATATATATATATATATATATATATATATATATATATATATATATATATATACATATACATACAGTATATATATATATATATGGGTATATATATATGGGGCCATGTAACCTGTTGACCGCAGGTTACATCACTGATGATGTGTCTAGCTTACCATAAGGTTTGTGTAAAATCAGTATATATATATACAAGAAATAAACTAAAACGACACTCTTGAACCAAATCACACACAATAGGCTATTCTATGGTTAGGTTTAGGTTATATGTGATGTCCTTATATGTGATCTCCTTTTGATAACTAATGTAATAGCATTTTTCTTTTTCTTTTTTACTTCTAGTCACTGAGCCTACCCTGAAATTGTTTGGAGCCCCCGGGCCGGCTCGCCTCCCACATTGAAAACCTCTATAGACCAGTGATTCTCAACATTTTTCATAATAAGGACCCCTAATTTAGTCAACACTAAAGCCACAGACTCCCATTTGATAACATTTTATCTTCATACAATACAATTATTACCTGATACAATTCATCAGGTACTGGGGACGGGACCCCCTTGCCCTTGGAACCCCTTCAAGGACCCCTGGCAGGGGCGGACTGCATAATCGGGCACGTCGGGCAAATGCCCGGTGGCCTGGCCAGGCCACTCACTGAACAGCAGGCCAGGCGCCGCCTACTGGTTTACTAGTGGTTTTATTACTTTATTCAGGGTTAAAGTGGGTGCATCTCATTGTAAAATTGGACTTGGCCCAAATTGGGCTTCAAACAGCCCAAATTGGGCTTCAAACGGCCCAAATCAGGCTTCAAACGGCCCAAATCTGGCTTTAAACGACCCAAATTCGGCGTCAAATGGCCCAAATCTGGCTTCAAACGGCCCAAATTGAGCTTCAAACGGCCCAAATTTTTCGCCGCCGCCCTTCGGACGCCGGCACGCGCGTCAGCCAATATCGGCCTGGCCTGCTTGGTATCTAATGCCCGGCCTGAATTATGATCCCAGTCCACCCCCAACCCCTGGTGGTCCTCGGACCCCACGTTGACAACTACTGGTAGACAATAAACCTTTTGGTAGGCCTGCTGTGCCACAACTTTATTTACAAGCATATTTTAAAATAAAGCCACATCTGTTCCTTCTCAGCTGATCATTTGGGGACATTATCACAATGACCAAAATATGAAGTGCTGTGGAATTAAGTGAGTTAGTATATTCTATAAATAGGCCTACGTGCCAAAATAGGTAGCCTAGATTATCATAGCGCTGTGATTTTAGTGAATAAACGCTTCTGAAAACCAAATGACAAACAGTCACTCCAGACTGAAACATTTTGTGCGCCATTAGCGTTGGTATGCGCAGCTTTTCTCAGCTGTACGGTAACCGTTTAAATCACAGACAATAGAGCTTCTACTGCGCATGTCACAGATCTCCACCGCCCGTGTTGTGTGAAACGGCACGCTGACCGGCTTCACATGCTGCTTGGAGAGCTGCTGAGCTCGCGTCATCACAGTTTGGATTCATGCTGCGTTCATGTACTGTCGTAAAGATTAACATTACAATCTCACATGAACGACAAAGAAGAGGAAGCATTGTAATGATCAGTGTTGGTGGTAACTCATTACAAAAGTAACGTATTACATGTAATATATTACTTTTAGCATTAACTCATTAATCAAACTGATAGGATTTCAGTAATAGGCTAGTTACTTTGTCAAGTAACACAAGTTGCACAATTAATTTCGTTGAAAAAAAAAATCAAAGCACAAATAAAGATACAATCATTTCCTCATAAAATTGTGTGTCTTTATGCAAATAACCACTGTAAGTGACAATAACAACGGAAAAGGATAACATTTAGAATTTTGGACATTTACATGACTTCAAGGCGATTTAAATTATTTTTCTGGATGGTTCCAGGATGGCGATGTCATTCTGCTACTGCTGTTATTTTGGTGAAAGTAATGCAACAGTAGTGTAATAAGTATTACTGTACACAGACAGTAATATTGTAAAGTAACTTATTACATTCAAGTGAAAGTAACTAGTAATATGTAATATATTAAATTTTGAAAGTAACTTGTCCAACACTGGTAATGATGGGATATAATAATTACATTTGATAGTAGCCATGCTGTAGTAGGCTATACACTTTTAGGTGTTCTTACTCACATACATAATAACTAACAATTAATAACACACACAAAAACAACTTTATTCTCAGTCCATCCACAGTGCCAGAAGCCTAATCTATGGCAAATTCCTGCATCTATCAATCTCTGATGATGATGATGATGATGATTATATATATTTTTTTTTTTTACCTATTCTTCCAAAATGCTTATTCTTTGTTCTCCATTATAATGAGATGATAAAAGCTACATATGTCTTCTTCTTCTTCTTCTTCTTCTTCTTCTTCTTCTTCTTCTTCTTCTATTGTTATCATTTTTATTGTCATCGTTGTTGTTGTAAACAGTGAGTGTTGTAAACAATGGCAAAAATTCAACATGATTTTAAAGTTGGGCCTCACTAAAAAGGAAACACCTTTGATAAACACGACCGATGAAACGAGCAGCTTACGAGGAGCGCCTGAAGGCAGCACCGGCAGGCCCCGCCCCCTCTGGCAGCCTTGGCGGTGCGTTCAGAGAGAGGAGGTGAGCGGAGGAGAGGAGAGGAGAGGAGAGAGGAGAGGAGGTTTTTTGTCCGTTTGAAAGTTTAACTTGTCAACAGAGAGCAGAGGGGAGGAGAAGGTCCAGAGAGGAGCACACACACCGGAGAGGAGGCATGGGCTGCACCCACAGCAAGGTGGGTGACGCACCGGGGGCACCAGTAGCTACAGCACAGCAGATGTACTAAAGTCGAGTAAATGGCAGAGTTGAGTTCAGGGTGTTTGGGGGGAAGTTAGTTTGCAGCAGAGAGAGAGAGAGGAAGCTCATTAACAGGCTATTGTCGTGACTGAGGCATGGTGGTGACCGAGGAGGACGTGAGCTGCACGGAAAATGAACCACCAGTTTGCGTTGTATTCTTCATTTATTCGTTAGAAAAATGTGTTTCGCGAAGAAGAAACCCGATTGAGTTTGTGTGAATCTAGTGGAAATGTAACGGTTAACGTTAGATATGAAAACATATTGCACCTTTGTTTTCTCTCTCTCTCTCACACACACAGCATCTGTTTCCAATCTGGCATCTTCTGACGGTTAACGTAACCGTTTCCCACGGTGGCTGCTATCAAACCTGAGTAAAAAACCACTATAATACTAATAATACTTCTATAGGGACAGGTAGTGTTTCTCTGGTATTCAATAGTCCGTTTACGGTGACTTTAACCTCCCCTTATCAATATTCTTATAGTGTTTATGTTACTCAGTTAGTGCCTTTAGCTATAGCTTCACCATTTTATGATAATGCAAGAGGATAATATACCAATAACAACTTAGTGTCTTAAATAGTGACTTTAAAGTGACTTTATTGCATCTAGTTATCCTCTGCTATCAACACTATAATAATCCTACTGGGCCTTAAAGTGTGTTTATGTTACTTGCTATTGTCTTAAATTGACTGTCTGTTAGTTTTATCTCCTAAAATATCACTATAATATTCGAGTAATATTAGCAATAGTAACTTACAGTGTCTGTGTTACTCAACAGTGAGTTAAAGGAACAGTTCAACCAGTTTTGTACCATTACAAAATCAGTAGTATATCAGAAAACGGTTTCATTAGTTTGACAGTTATTGAGACTTGATTAGAGTTAAGTTGTGGACCAGTGATGTCATGCACGCACAAATTATATATTGCTAACATTATACAAATCATAATTTGGACTTCCAGTATGTTTATGTTACGCAATAGTGACTTTGTAGTTGTACTTTATGGTAGTTTTCTCTCAAGCTATTCTAATAGTCCACTGATATACCAGTAACTTACAGTGTCGGTGCTCCTCAATAGGGAGCCAAAGTAAAGGTCACTTACTGCCTCTCAGTGTACCGGCGTCTGAAAAAATATGAATGGTGGTGAACGGAGAGAGACGCGACTCTTTTTGATCCTGTTTGAATTGTGCCACGGGGTACACATTTTTTTGTGTCTTTGTCAATTTAAAAGATAACTGCATGTCAAGAAAGTTGCAGTTTGTCCTGAAACTGAAACGTAAGGTTTAGTTTTACAAGACAAGATACAAGATACTTTTATTGCCACACAACCAGGTTGGTGGTATTTAGTTTCAGTACAGTTTACTGTGAAGCTCTGCGAGAGACAGGACATACAAGAATACATTTAACATTTAACCCCTCTTCCCAACAATAAATACATAAGTACAGCACACAAACAAGTCAAACAGTCCAACAGGTGTTTAGAGGGTGTGAGGCCTAAGGGGGGAGAGGAAGTGGGGGACCGATAGAGTTCAGGGTTCGTATGGTTTGTCAATCAACTACATCCTCGTGTTGCACAATATACGTCACACCATCAACAACATGGACTGGTGGGAGAGATGTCACTTATGCTACTGGTTGTGTGTATTTTTCTGATTTATAACTTAGGGTGGTTTCTCACTGTGAACGTTTGCTTTCGTGGCGTCAAGTGCCGCCCCTCCCCTCTCCCCCGCTGGTCAGCTTTCACATTACCACATTTCTTCCGCGCTCGGGAACGGAACACTTGAAGAGTACACTTAACATCAACTACGCCTGGAGTGTATCCTCGCCCGTGTGTTGTCTATGTGGTTCGGTACGGTTGGCGTTCACATTCGCAAGTGTTCCGTTCCCCGGCACGCCAAAGCGTTCCCCAGACCCCCTTTTCAAGTGGACCCAGTCACGGTTCCCCGCCCGGGTGCGGAACGGAACGTTCACACACTCATCAAACGTTCCGGGACCTGGGGTCAATTTGGGGACAAGTGTGCTCGGGAACGGTACCGGGGCGCCAGTGTGAAAGCACCCTTATATAGTGCCACAGTTTGACCACAAACTGCGACTTTCTTGACTTGCAACGTTATCGTTTACATTGACAAACATATGTGGCACAATTCAAACGGGATCAAAAAGAGTCGCGTCTCTCTCCGTTGACCACATTCATATTTTTTCCAGACGCTGGTACGCTGAGAGAGGCAGGAAGTGACGTTCACTTTGGCTCCCTATAGTGACTTTATCTTCCTTAATGGTGTTATTGTCTCCTATGAAATCACTATAATCTTCCTATAGTCGTGGTTTAGGGGCATATAGTGTTTCTAAGGTGTTCAATAGTGAGTAAAGAGACTTTTTATTGCACCTTATATTAAGATAATTGTTTGATCTCCTCTGCTATCACTATAATATTCCTCCTGGGACTCGAACCTGCGACCCTCGTGTTGGTAAGCAGGGAACCTTTTGTTTTCAGTGTTGTTTGACTCAGTGGGAGTCAGAGTGAGAAGAGTGAGTAAGGACGAGTGTTTTGGACCCCACCTAAATCACGAACACTTGTGTAATTGTGCAAAAAGATCTGCTCACATGGGGTTCCTCCTCCAGGCGTCTGTGGTCTGACGTGAACGTTTTATGGGCTTCCTAGACCGGTGCATTGCGTCAGATCTTTGCGTCAGACAGTTAAGACGGGAACTGTCTGTGACTGACGAAACCTAGCGCCTTCATTACGTGTGTTTATCTGCAGCAGTCTGGAGCCCACCTGCTGTGACTAAACTGCTCTACTTCACTATCTGTCTGATACTAATCACATGCTGCTGCTGCTGCTGCTGCTGATTGGTCGTCAGATGATGATCATTGTATGTATGGGCGTGAGCCAAGTTATCTCATCCTCAATGTTTACAACTTTTAGAGGGAGATGGCGCAATAGCAGGTAAGGATGCCAAACTGCAAAAGTATCGATAAGTATCAATACTACACATTTGAAAAGGATACAATGCTCATTTGCAACAGTATCGATTCAGGTTTCAGTTTCAGTTTCATTGAAAAATGAAAAAAAAAAGTTGTATCATTGATTCTATAGTAGGCTAGTAGGATAACTCGTGAATATTTGGAACATACACACAGATCAGAGCTTACAGCCTGTTCCACTGTCTCAGCTGCATGCTGCGGGAGGAGGCAGTCAGAGCTTACAGCCTGTTCCACTGTCTCAGCTGCATGCTGCGGGAGGAGGCAGTCAGAGCTTACAGCCTGTTCCACTGTCTCAGCTGCATGCTGCGGGAGGAGGCAGTCAGAGCTTACAGCCTGTTCCACTGTCTCAGCTGCATGCTGCCGGAGGAGGCAGTCAGAGCTTACAGCCTGTTCCACTGTCTCAGCTGCATGCTGCCGGAGGAGGCAGTCAGAGCTTACAGCCTGTTCCACTGTCTCAGCTGCATGCTGCCGGAGGAGGCAGTCAGAGCTTACAGCCTGTTCCACTGTCTCAGCTGCATGCTGCCGGAGGAGGCAGTCAGAGCTTACAGCCTGTTCCACTGTCTCAGCTGCATGCTGCTGGAGGAGGCAGTCAGAGTTTACAGCCTGTTCCACTGTCTCATCTGCATGCTGCAGGAGGAGGCAGTCAGAGCTTACAGCCTGTTCCACTGTCTCAGCTGCATGCTGCAGGAGGAGGCAGTCAGAGCTTACAGCCTGTTCCACTGTCTCAGCTGCATGCTGCAGGAGGAGGCAGTCAGAGCTTACAGCCTGTTCCACTGTCTCATCTGCATGCTGCAGGAGGAGGCAGTCAGAGCTTACAGCCTGTTCCACACTGTCTCAGCTGCATGCTGCAGGAGGAGGCAGTCAGAGCTTACAGCCTGTTCCACTGTCTCAGCTGCATGCTGCCGGAGGAGGCAGTCAGAGCTTACAGCCTGTTCCACTGTCTCATCTGCATGCTGCAGGAGGAGGCAGTCAGAGCTTACAGCCTGTTCCACTGTCTCATCTGCATGCTGCAGGAGGAGGCAGTCAGAGCTTACAGCCTGTTCCACTGTCTCAGCTGCATGCTGCAGGAGGAGGCAGTCAGAGCTTACAGCCTGTTCCACTGTCTCAGCTGCATGCTGCGGGAGGAGGCAGTCAGAGCTTACAGCCTGTTCCACTGTCTCAGCTGCATGCTGCCGGAGGCGCTGATGATGTCATGTTATGATACTGTGCAGAGCCGTATAGATAGAAGAGTCCCGACATCTCCATTCACTCCAATGGACCAGTTTTTTTTACTCTCAAGAGTTCCAGGAAGTAAGGTCCTGGATTAAGCAGCACTGTCGAGTTGCAGCAAAATAGACAGTTTGTGTTGTACTCTGAAAGGGTTTTTCCCCCCTTGAATCAAATTGTACATTATCAGTTTTATTTTAGCATGCAAAAGTAGCGTGAGACCCATTCCTGGCTGTTCATTGGCTAATGAGTCTCGCATTTTGGTCCTCCGCTGACGCCACTCTCTCTCTAGAGGACACTAATACTGTGATACTTTCCTCAATGGCAAATTGTCCACAGGGAGGTCAAGAGGTCAGAGGGTTTGTCCACAGGGAGGTCAGAGGTCAGAGGGTTTGAACCTAATCTGCTGCCTTTTTTTGTCTTTTTCTTGCTGACATTTATTAGAAAGTATTTATTTATTTTTGATCAAGTTTTTAGTTTTTAGTTTTTTCTCACATTTTGTACTTGGTCAATTCCATTTGCTGTCCTGGTCATTGCTCCACCCCCTCTGCCGATCTGGGGAGAGTTGTAGACGAGCACGTGCTTCCTCCGATACACGTGCAGTCGCCAGCCGCTTCTTTTCACCTGACAGCGAGGAGTTTCACCTGGCAGGACGTAGCACGCGGGAGGATCGTTATATTTAACGCTCATGTAAACACTTGTGTGGTGATCCTCCTTCGGAATGATTTCATTCAGAATTAACTTTTTGTTCCTTCTCGTTCATTAAGTCTCATGCAAACCGCAGCCACAGTTTGTCTCATCATGGCCGAACGGCGCTGTGCTGTGGGGAGAGGAAACCTCGTTAACTCGGTCCTGGTCTGGTTTTAACGGTGACATCATACGGTGACATCATCGCGTCCTGGTTAAAGTTCACTATGCAACAGCTGCATGTTAAAGTCAAACTGCAGCTTCCAAAAGAAGTCAGAGACACCAACCTCTTCTGTCAGAGGGAGACCAGCAAGGAGATACCAGCAGGTTTTGCCCAGTTTCTAACGCCTAACAGCTTTTTTACACCGGTCAAATCGGTCATATTCTAACAGCGGCACATCATGTGAAAGTGCACAGATCTTGTTAGGAGGCGCTGCAACTAACGATTATTTTCATTGTCGATTAATCGACAATTAAAAAGTGAAAGGACACAGATATGATGGCTCATAGTGAGGCTTTCCATGCCTGCATCACTTCCATAGAACTGACCCCAATGCAAAATTCAGACGGCCCATTTAGTTGCCAGTAACATGTCAATAAGACTCTACATTACTATGCCTTTTGTGTTTTATCTGCAGACTAAGCAGCTATAGACTTTCGGTTCTATAAAAGCTATTATTTTTTGTATTGACTATTGAATGATACACCTTACTAAAACAATCATATTATATCAGAAGTGTTGTTTGTGTTGTGATCACAATAGTGATGTCAGTTAGATTTGGTTAGGTCAGAGCTATGGAATATTAAATCATCCATCTTTGCTCACTACATCTGCCCTTTCATTCTTTCTTTCTTTTTTTTACCCCAGGTGTGCATAAAATACAGGTTAAGAACTTATTTTTTTAAATACAAAAATTATTTATCGGTTTATCGTTATCGGTTATCGGCCAGGAGAAGCATATATTTAAGGAGAGAGGACTGACAGAAGAGGGGGGGAACCCGGGCCCCCGAGAATAAACAGTAGGCAAATTATGATCTAGTTATATTCTTGTAAGATAACCTGTAGTGTAGACCTATGTTAAAATGTGTTTCAAAGATAACATTACCATGCTGTCCTCCTCCTAACATTAAGCTGCTACTGGAACTTACTAAGGTGACTCACTGAGTCAGTTGGTCTCTATAACAGATGAGTTGTGTGGATATTTTGCTCTGTATTAACTGCCAGTACAGGGCGCAAAAGTCATGAAAGATCTCACTGACTTGTTGTTAGCTTCAAGATAGTTAACAGCATCAATCCACTTTAACAGTCACTGAAAAGCATAACTGTTTTTCATATGTTTAAATATGACGTGAAATGATGACGGGTAGGCGTTCTGCTGGCCGGACCGAGGTGCAAAAGCTGTATAAAGCAGGGGTCCGTTAAAATCTGTGGGTTTCAAACTTCACCTCTGGACAACCCACATGATGATCTTCAACACATGTATCTTCCCAAGCCCAGACCTGACTGTCTTTGCAAGCCTCCACTCGACTATCTCATCTTTCAAACTGGATCCTGCTCCAAACCCAGAACCAAACACAGCTCTCCTGCTCAACCTGAAGGCCATCTGAAGTGGGTCTCCTGCTCAAACTGAAGGTGATGTGAAGTGGGTCTGGGAGGCAGATGACCAGAACCAAACACAGCTCTCCTGCTCAACCTGAAGGTGATGTGAAGTGGGTCTGGGAGGCAGATGACCAGAACCAAACACAGCTCTCCTGCTCAACCTGAAGGTGATGTGAAGTGGGTCTGGGAGGCAGATGACCAGAACCAAACACAGCTCTCCTGCTCAACCTGAAGGCCATCTGAAGTGGGTCTCCTGCTCAAACTGAAGGTGATGTGAAGTGGGTCTGGGAGGCAGATGACCAGAACCAAACACAGCTCTCCTGCTCAACCTGAAGGCCATGTGAAGTGGGTCTCCTGCTCAACCTGAAGGTGATGTGAAGTGGGTCTCCTGCTCAACCTGAAGGCCGTGTGAAGTGGGTCTGGGGAGGCAGATGTAACCTCCTACTGCTGGACCATCTGTCGGCCGATGGAGACAACTGGATAAGTGTGAAGCAGAAAGCCGCAGGCGAGAAAGCACCCGGGACAGACGGGGGTTGCGAGACGCTGTTAAGACACTTACAAGCGTATAAAAACGGCACAATATTGACAACGAGACTTTATAGTTCTTCGCCGTGCGGCTAAATAGTTCAATACGAGTCTTTATGCACGGAACAGTGTTTATTCAGCACTTCAATGTGTTGAGGCAGGACGAGATGTTTGCCATTTGCAGCAGAATACTTGGTGTAGGAAGTGGTCTGAAACCTTGTTCACTTTCAATCGTCAAATGTCAACGTTTGATATTGATTGAATTGATGGCTTAGTTGTCAACTATTAAATTAATTGCCAACTATCGGTTTGAGTAATTTGAGTAATAAAAAAAAGTCAAACTTATCGAATTCCAGCAGCAAGCAAACCAGCTTCTTAAATGTGAATATTCTCTGGTTTCTTTATTTATTTTAGTTCGCCTATTTATTCATCTATTTTTCTTTTTTTTTACTTTTTCATTTATTTCTTTGTTTTTCAGTTAAATTATATTTAAAGTTTCAAGAAATCCAGTAATAAAAAGCCACGTTTTTTCATGTTCAATAAATGCACAATGTTGCCAAAGTCAATGAATAATCACGTTATAATCGCGATCTCAATATCAGCCCAAAATAATCGTGATTATGATTTTTTGCCATAATCGAGCAGCCCTCCTACTCCGACGTCCGGTGAACCTTCACGAGTCGGCTCCACAAAATGTGAGCTACGCTGAGGGAGAAGGTGTTGGTGCTCAAACACTTCCTCATAAAATCAATGTAATTGCAGCATGTGAAATGGAGCTTCTCCGTGTCTGCTAGCTAGACAGCTGTCTCTGGAACATTCACGTGTGCAGACCTTTTATTGTTTGGCATCTTCTGGAGCGATATAGTTTAGTTTATTAGGATCCCCATTAGCCGTT
The DNA here is from genome assembly GCF_964638095.1 of Poromitra crassiceps. Taxonomy (NCBI): domain Eukaryota; kingdom Metazoa; phylum Chordata; class Actinopteri; order Beryciformes; family Melamphaidae; genus Poromitra; species Poromitra crassiceps. The sequence continues at coordinate 40,184,140 of NC_139634.1, read as the reverse complement.
ACACAAGGCAACAGCTACTCTTCCTGGGGTCCACAGTCAAAACAAACAATACAGATACATTACAAATGTGCAAAGTAAAAGACAAAACACATTTTAAAATCATACATTTAAGACAAACAAGAGAAAACAAACAAAAACTCACTCAACCTGGTTCTAAATACAGTATATGTCCATCCAAATAACCATGTAACCTACATCACAACCTTACTATCGTCCTAAAATACTATATACAGTATATACTGGAATATAATACTATAATATAATACATCTACCTATAACCTAACTAATACATTACTATCCGTCTATCAATCATTATCATCTGTCCACCCATAGTACATCCATATAATTCAAGTCCAATCTCATGTATAATACATGTATAACCCATGCATATATGTTACCGTCTAACTATATTACTACATTATTTATTTACTATCAACTCGATACGATATCTAGGTGTATAATCACTATTATACAAAGTACGATATACAAAAACCGACATACAAAGTGATGGACGTGGAAAAAGTCTATGAAACTGTTTAGCTGGCCTGTAAAGCCGGTGGCATGCGGCTTCATATTGAACATGTTAGAACTTCCAATAAAGCTAAAAAGCTCAAGTGCAGCCATGACAGATCCATTGAGTACAGTTCCTGCCTCATATGTTTCCCCCCCTACTTTGCTCATTAAATGTCTATAAAGAAGCAGAAGGAAGTTTTTTATGAAGGGCTCTGGTTGTTCTTCGTCGTCATGGAAGCTTGTGGGAAACCCCTGGGCTCCTTCTAAGTCCTTTCACGTTGTCGATTGCAGCTTTTTAATAGAGTCAAACTCAGCGTTTGTGCCTGTAATACTTCAAAGGCTCTGTGGAGGAGATTCAGAATGGAGACGGCCCCAGAACCCATTTAAATGACTGCAGTGATTCTGAACCTTTTTCATGACAGGAACGTCCCTAATTTAGAGACACGGTTTATCGTCAACATCTCACCACTTGATGAGATGTTGTCTCTCAGACCCAAATCAGAGGATATTTGTATTGCTGGAGATAATTTTGTCCAGAATTCCATGAGTCTGTGTATAGAAGGAAGAGCGATGGCAGAGAAGCTATGATCATCTGCATTAATTGTGTTCACGATTTGTAAATGAAATAATTATTTAGTTTAACATTTCATCAGTTTGCTGGTAAACCCCCGTCAAGGACCCCTGGTGGGACCCCACGTTGAGAACCACTGCACTGTATTACCGCACCACAATGTTCTTGTCTTTGGCATAATGGGTGGTTCTGGTTCTCCTCCTGGAGCACATGGGCTGATGGGAGCTCTCAGCGTCAGCGCCACATACAGCGAGCGCTTAATGAGACCAGGCTGACAATGTGGCTTTTAAAACAAACCACACTCTTTGTTATTAATTTCCTCCTCTGGATGAATGGCAGGTGTGAGCAGGGTCTGAGGGGACTTTACCAGTTTTTTGGTGTTCCACTTTTGTGCAGAAGCTTCTTGTTGAGGTTTTGAACCCCCGGGGCTGGGTTTGCTGGCTGCAGGCCAGATCATCTGACTTCTCTGTCTGCAGACGTGTTAGACTCCTCCTTCCTCGGCTCAAACGTGAGATATTTAGCACGTTGGAGGAAAAACGAAACGAAAAAAGAAAAAAAACTAGTTTCAGCTGCTGCTGATTCTTCACAAGACGTTCAATCCCCTCCGCTCAACGGCTCTTCCACCACGCCTGAGGAACTTTTCAACAGTCAACTGACAGAGCACACATTCTGTCATGTAGTCGAGAGTGTGTGTGTGTGTGTTGTGTGTATGTGTGTGTGTGTGTGGTGTGTGTGTGACATATCCTTGTATGTCCATCCCTGAGAGGCCTTTGGGAAAATCCTCCGAGGAAAGACAGCGATATATTATGTTCACTCCCCCTTGGAAGTGGAGCTGTTTTGAATCTGGGAATAGAGCTAAGAATGAGGTCAGGTGACGTTCTTCTGAGTTCAACGTAATGAATGTCCTCACAAGTATGGCAACACAAACAGAAAGCAACAGAAAGCAAAACATGAATCTTTGTTAACTAACATTTTGAAGTGTTTTCATATGAGATGCATTTGCACGTCGCACGCTGCTTTATCACCGCTTTATGTTTAGTTGTGTTTTGTGGTTTTGCTGTGGAGGAGAAAAAAAAGTCACTTTATTTGCAAAACACATGAAGTCTAAATGTATCTCAGACTCAGTAATGGTGTGCGGAAACACACTGACCACCAACAACTAACTAACCCTCACCCTAGATAGCTATAGGATACTATGGCACATACGTTAGCTAACTTATGTGCCCTAGTATCCTAACAAGTTAGCTAACTAGCTAACTTATGTCAGCTAACTTATGTGCCATATGTGCCCAACTTATGTGACTCGACTGCATTTTGACTGCATTGAAATCTCCAGTGTGAAAAGTGTTCTGTGCCATTGAAGACGTAGGGTCCAGTTTTTCCTGAAGGTGAAGTGCAGACAGGCAGTGCCTCGCCCTGCACTGTCCAAACACACAGTGGAGACAGAGACAGGAGGCCCCTGATTTATAGCTCTTGTTAAAAGTGAGGGTCTCTCTCTCTCTCTCTCTCTCTCTCTCTCTCTCTCTCTCTCTCTCTCGGAACACAGAGAGAGGTTTAACCTGTAAACCTCTCCGCTCCTCCCGGGACGTCCCACAGCCGGCAGCTCGTCCTCCTGAGCTCAGCCAGCCGTTCTGTATCAAACAGCTGTTTATTGTTTCAGTCCCCACGTTTAAATAAAGAGAGGACCCAGTTGTTTACAAGTGTTTATACAGTGGGTTGGTGTGTGTGTGTGTGTGTGTGTGTGTGTGTGTGTGTGTGTGTGTGTGTGTAAGGGTGCGATTGTTTGGTTGAGTGTGTGTGTGTGTGTGTGGGTGTGTGTGTGTGTGTGTGTGTGTAAGGGTGCGATTGTTTGGTTGAGTGTGTGTGTGTGTGTGTGTGGGGGGGGGGGGGGGGTGTGGGTGTGTGGCAATACAGTAAACGTTTTGGCTGGCGTGTGTTTGTGTGTCCCAGGGTGGGATCGTTTGGCCAATGGCCATATTTGCGTGTGTGTGTGTGTGTGTGTGTGTGTGTGTGTGTGTGTGTGTGTGTGTGTGTGTGTGTGTGTGTGTGTGTGTGCGTGTGTGTGTGTGCGTGTGTTGGGTGGAATCAAAGACTGTATAAAAATATGGATGTAGCTAGCTACCATGACCATAGATATATATAAAGGCTAGATAGCTTACCCGCGCTGCCGGCCAATGGAGAGCGACGTCGTCGCATGGCGGCCATCTTGCTACAGGGAGCTACTAGGAGTTATGAGCATCTGTTGTTGGGTTAGTATGGCAACATCATATGATCATAACTCCTAGGGAAATGGATGAAACTGCATGAAACTTTGTGCCTGAATCCCTCTCATGGCATAGATGCTTCGGTTTAATTTTGGTGTAATTTGGAGCTCATCAAAAAAATAGTGTTTTTAGTTTTTTTTTTTTTTTTTTGGTCTATCTCGGGAACGGAATATGCTTGTAATTAACCAAACCGTTTGTAAATCCGTCAAGATTTCAGCGAGTTATGAGTATTTTTGTCTGTGCAGGTCACCAGCTACCATAGAACGTACCAGAAAGGCACTGTAGCAAGATGACGGCCGTTCAACGACGCTGCTGACTCCGCCTTAAGCCATCTAGCCTTTATCAGAGCCGTATAATAGAAGAGTTCCGACATCTCCATTCACTCCAATGGACCAGTTTTTTTTCCAGGAAGTAGAAAGTGGAACTCTTCAGTAAAAAAAGCAGCACTGTCGAGTTGCATCAAAATAGACAGTGTTGTACTTTGAAAGGGTTTTTCATCCCTTGAAATCAATCAAATTGTACATTATCGGCTTTATTTTAGCATGCAAAAGTAGCGCGAGACCCATTCCTGGCTGTTCATTGGCTAATGATTCTTGCATTTTGGTCCTCCGCTGACGCCACTCTCTTACTAGAGGACACTAGCCTTTATATATATCTATGACCATGACGTCACCCATTGGTTTCTGGACTCCCATTTTGAGGCCTTGAGTTTGGCATTTTCACCGTTGCCATCTTGTTTTGTTTTTTGGTGGGCGGGGGAGGCAGAAGTGGCCATATTTGGATCCTATCTACAGCTGGCTACTGCGACACTGTCACAGTAGCCAGCTGTAGATAGGATACATCTACGTCTGCAACACAACTCTTGAGAAGTGGTTTAACGCCCGCCCCCCCAAGACAAAAAAAAAGAGGCATGACAGACATAATTGACCAGTAAGCAAAAAAGTGCGAATTGTCCCTTTAAGCTCAGCTCACTGGCTGTTGGTTTTCTTTCCCCTTTCCTCATTTTATTTTATTTTCTGCAACAAGGGTGTGGTTTATTGATGGAAATATTAATGTATTATTAACTTTCATATTGTGATATTTTGAATGTAGCCTATGCCCCTTTCTTGGGGTTTTAAACCAATTTTATATAAAAAAATTGTTGTACAGGCCGGATCAGCTGATGGGCAGGTGTTTACCATTAACTAATCACCTGAACAGCTATATTAACTGCCTTTTTCCTGTCTGTGCCTTGTTGATTGATTGCCTGAAGAAGACCCGTGTGGGGTCGAAACGTTGCGCTATTTCAATTATTAAATTATGGGAGCTTAACCGGTGTGCGGACATTCATTCTCTCCTACTGAATATCACGCCTTTTGCCCTGCACCTGGATGAAGGTGGGATGTGCACAGGCCTACTTTTGAAACGTAGACATAATTGACCAACCACGGACGGCGTGCCAGACCTCCGTAACAGCCCAGCCAATCAGATGTTGCCGCATGATTAGTGTCTGCAAAACCCCGAAATTGGACTTGCGATTGATTCACACCCTCGTCGCTGGATGCGTGCTGACGTAAGACCTCCTGAGACTATATTTTGGACGAGAAGAGCTGCAGCGCCGCCTGCTATTGGTCAATGATTGGCGAGCTGCGCAATGACTGGACAGGAAGACCTGTCAATCACGCCCCCAAAGCATAGTCTGCTTTATCGTCTACTTTTTGCTAAATGGGGACATTATTTACTAAATGAACATCATGTTGCTGTAATGAAGAAGACTAGAAACTAGAGATTGAGACCTAAAGCTCACCAGTCAACAGCCTAACACACACGCACACACACACGCACACACACAAACACACACACGCACGCACACACACAAACACACACACACACACACACACGCACGCACGCACACACACACACACACACGCACACACACACACACACGCACACACACACACACACACACACACACACACACACACACACACAGCCATTTGGATTCGACGTGCAGCAACGGAGTTATGTAATAGTGAAAGAAAGGCCTAATCAGAGGGAGGTTGGCAGACGAGGTTTCATAAGAGCCTCTCTGCTCCACTTTACATAAGAAGAAGAAGAGCTACCAGGGTCAGGGGTTCAACTCCCACTGCTGCTGCCTTGCTTTTCCCCTTTGAGATCATGTGAGTCCACTTTCTGGCTGAATGTCCAAAATATTAGTTCATATAGTTCCAGCCTTATTGATCTCCTGTATCACCATCGATACCCGATCCCAATAGACTTCCAGGGAAATCCAAAAAGTCTCTCCTGAACGGCAGCAGAGAGAAAGAGCACTGTTGCCTCACAGCACGAAGGTCGTGGGTTCGAATCTCCACCCAGGTCCTTTCTGGTGGAGTTTGCATGCTGCTCTCGCCCCGGTGTCGTGGGTTTCCTCTGTGTGCTTCGGTTTCCTCCCGCAGTCTAAAGATACTGTGTTTGTGTAGTAGCACAATGCATCTAGTCAAATGTGTAGTATGTAATGTGTAGTATGTAACCTAGGCATGTTAACTTGTGTATATATGATGTTAGCATGTGACTGTGATGATGCTATGTACAGTCCTTGAGACATGCATGTGATGAGGGGCTGTAAATAGAACTGAACTGAACGTCTCTCGGTGTAAAATGGCGTCTCTAGAGAGAAGCCCTCACTCTTTGATTGTGAGGCTAGGGATGTCACGATACTAGAATTTTTACTTCGATACCGATACCCAGGAAAATATCGATACTCAATAGCATTTTCGATACCACGCGGCGGGATGACAACCACACATCAAGAGGCATAAAAAATAAACAGAGAAAGATGGACAGACAGATGCACGGTTCTCCATAATCTGGGCCTGATAAAACTCACTAAAAACTTTGACCTGACACAACAGATTACACCTGATCTAGTCATCAGCCTATCATAACACAGCAGATTAGCCCTGCTCTAGTCATCAGCCTATCAGAATACTTTGAACGTGTTGAAGCAAAAGATACCCACCAATGACAGGGAGGGACAAATCAGTGGTTTGATTTTTCATTCAGAGAAAGCACTGCTGATATTGATAAAGTTGCAAATGAGTATTGTATCCGTTTCACATTTTTAGTATTGATACTTATCGATACCTGTTGCAAATGAGTATTGTATCCGTTTCAAATTTTTAGTATTGACTTTTATCGATACTTTTGACAACCCTATGAGGGGCTGACACCAAAAGCTGACATTTACCAAACATGTTTGACATCCTGAAACATCTTCTCATGTCAGACTCCACTGGAGCTGCTGGAAACATCTGGAGGCGAGGTGACGTCACCTCGTGTGCGATTGGATTAACAGCCTTCCTTCCACCAGAGAGCAGGAACCAGCCAGTGCTGCTGTCCTGTTTGTTCTGGATGGGAACCTGCTGACTCCCGCCCGGGTCTCACGGCTCAGGGCTGTCTGGATGATGTCATGATGTTTTTGGATGATGTCATAATGTTTGTGCTCTCACGGCTCAGGGCTGTCTGGATGATGTCATGATGTTTTTGGATGATGTCATAATGTTTGTGCTCTCACGGCTCAGGGCTGTCTGGATGATGTCATGATGTTTTTGGATGATGTCATAATGTTTGTGCTCTCACGGCTCAGGGCTGTCTGGATGATGTCATGATGTTTTTGGATGATGTCATAATGTTTGTGCTCTCACGGCTCAGGGCTGTCTGGATGATGTCATAATGCTCTGGATGATGTCATAATGTTTGTGCTCTCACGGCTCAGGGCTGTCTGGATGATGTCATGATGTTTTTGGATGATGTCATAATGTTTGTACTCTCACGGCTCAGGGCTGTCTGGATGATGTCATGATGTTTTTGGATGATGTCATAATGTTTGTACTCTCACGGCTCAGGGCTGTCTGGGTGATGTCATAGTTTCCGTACATCGATAACCATTCCTGTTCTTCTCGTTATCAGAAGAAAAGCAAAGGCAAGAAGGGTGAGAAGACACAGAAGGAGGTCAACAACCACCGAGATGGGGGAGGTAAGTTGTGTGTGTGTGTGTGTGTGTGTGTGTGTGTGTGTGTGTGTGTGTGTGTGTGTGTGTGTGTGTGTGTGTGTGCGTGCGTGCGTGCGTGCGTGTGTGTGCGTGTGTGTCAGGCTGTGGGTTTCCTCCTTGAGTGTTTTCAGCCTCAGAACATTTCCTCACTTCCTGTTATCTCATCGTTCTTCTCAAAGCTCATTCATTGGCTGTTGAAGTGGTGATGCAGGTGCTTCTGTAGAGTGAAGCAAGCACCTGTTCCTATGAAGTCAACTTTAATATTCAGAAATATAATGAATACAAAATAAATATAAGAAACACAAACACTTTGGTACATAATAACAAAGCCCACCAACACATGTTCACAAGATGCACTTCTTTCATATGTAGCACAGATTTTCAGAGCCGAAAACCTAGGTTACACATTTTGGCCCAATCCCAATTCTTATTGTTGCCCCTAGCCCTTGTTTCTGACTGTCCCTCACGTTGGCCCTTGCCCTTCAAAAGGGCACCACAAGGGGGCGGGGTAGAAAACAATCACCTAGGAAATAGGACACCACTCATTACCTCATCATTTTGCCAAACTGTGATAATAAAGCTATTTCTGTATTTCTATATTGATAACAACCCTTTCTTCCGCCAAGCAATGTAGTAGTCCTTCAAGCCCCGCCCCCTCCAGTCAGTTCAACGTTCGCGTGTCGTCAGATTCTGTGCTATTCACCTTATGTTCCAACACAGGGGTCAGCCAGTTACTTCCTATTGTGTTGACACTTCCTGCCACAGTACAGTACTAGTGAGCAGGTAAAACAGACGTGTGTTTTGAACAGGAAGTCATAACACAACTGGGTCAAGTGGGCGGGGCTACATAAGGTGAATACAGCAAGGAGATACGCCCGGAAAAACAGCGCAGGTTAAGCCGGAAACAGTATATCCTCCGTGCGCTTTGAGGCTGACGAATGTTGTTAGACTCAGCGGGCGTAGCTATTTTCTTTTTACAACGGCTTCGAAACGTGGCTCAGCCAATCATAATCAAGGACCGGAACTATCCATTTTATAAAGCCACTCAAACCACTTATTTGGGAGAGGGGTACGTACACGCTGACAAGGAGCTCTAGAGACGACTGTCATGATTCTTGAACCCTCTAAGAACCTTTAAGAAACAGGAACCTTCTGGGACGAACCCTGTAGCTTCACTCTGACAAATCCTGGAAGGTTCCTCAAAGCCCTTCTGCTTTTGAAAGTGTTGCTTACAGCATCTTTATATAGCCTCATGCCTCAGGTTTGAATACTACAGAGGCTCTGTGATGGCTTGACAGTTTAAATACCACAGTAGCATCAGTAACCCTTTGTGTTGGAGTTCCTCATGGCACCGTCTCGGGTTCCCCTACAGTTGCAATCTGCAGAATATCTCAAGGTTCCTCAAAGCACTATTCTAAAGTGTAGTTCGATCCCTGTTTGCATGATCAATACAAACGTCATATCTTATATTTAGATACTGAGAGGCAGAGCTAATGACAAGGAAAATGCACTGAAACTAAATACTAAAATGAACCCTTTGTATTTGATTACTGGAGTTTTCCTGTAGCACGGTCAAGCAACTACAATTTTGCGAAGTGCCAACTGTTTGCCACAATTAGTCATTATTCTCTTTATTGTAAGAATTTATTTTAAAACATTAATACACAGTTGTA
>NC_139634.1:40135089-40170089 GCF_964638095.1 Poromitra crassiceps | reverse complement strand
AGAAGGTAACAACTTTGAGGGGCCTTAGAATCCATCAAGGCAGGAAGAGGTGCTTGGTAGAGGGAACACAGGGACCCCGCATTGATAATTATTTCTTAAGAAGTTTATCAAGTCAGTCGGGTGAAGTCCAGCGACAGGAAGTAACCCACAGCTCGCAGGACATCAGCACCCCTGATGTTGAGGCAGGTCCTAGCACCGAGGAAAGCAGAGAGGCCAGCCAGCCAAAAAGGGAGAAGATTAGCGGTCAGAAGCCTAGAGTTAAGTGGCCAGGTGCAGCGGAAAGTAGGAAGTGGGAAGATATCAATAGTGATTTGGTTAGGATGTTAGAGAAGCTTAAAGGAACTGCTGAGAGTAAGTTGGAGAAAATGGGAGATTGTATTTATGATTATGGTAAGGAAAGGTTTGGCGTCTTTGAGAAAAGGAAGAAACTAGAGGGTGAGGTAGTTAAATCTAGGCGCCAACAAGAGATAGATAGACTTATCCAGGAGAGAAGACAGCTTAAGAGGCAGTGGAGGAAAGCTACAGAGGTTGAGAAGGAAGGCATTGATTGCTTGCAGTCAGATGTGAGGGATCGGTTGGCAGTTTTAAGAAGAGCAGAGAGCATTAGGAAAAATAGGAAAAAGAAAGAGAGAGCTAGAATAGCATTCTATAAGGATCCATTTAGATTTGTGAAGTCATTGTTTAGTAAGGAAAAGAATGGTAGCCTTATGGTACCTAAGCAGAAGCTTGAGGAATATTTGGAGGAGGTTCACAAAGATAGGGAAAGGTTTAGAGAGATGACAGTCCCAGCTGATATTCCACCTATTGGTGAAATAGAGAGCCAGTGTGATGATAGCCCACCAAGGTGGAAAGAAGTTCAAGAAGTAGTGAGACGTGCAAGGGCCTCTTCAGCCCCGGGTCCTAATGGAGTCCCCTACCGGCTGTATAAGAGTGCTCCAGATGTGTTGCAGTTTCTATGGAAGCTGATGAAGGTAGTCTGGAAGAAGCAGGTTATTCCTAAGGCATGGCGTAGAGCAGGGGGAATCTTCATTCCTAAAGAAAGGGACTCGTTAGAGATAAGTCAGTTTAGACCTATCAGTCTACTTAATGTTGAAGGGAAGGTTTTCTTTAGTGTTGTGGCACAGAGGCTGTCTAGTTATCTAGAAAAGAATAGGCTAATAGATACTTCGGTGCAAAAGGCTGGAATTCCCGGCTTCTCCGGGTGCTTAGAGCACACCAGCATGATCTGGCACCAAATCCAGTCAGCTAGGCGTGAGAAGAGAGACCTGCATGTAGTATTCTTGGACCTGGCTAATGCTTTCGGGTCAGTGCCGCATAGTCTGTTATGGGAGGCCTTTGATTTCTTTAGAGTGCCAGGTAGTATAAAGAGCTTAGTTAAAGCCTACTTCTTAGATATTCAACTCTGCTTTACCACAGCAGAGTACACTACAGCTTGGCAGCAGCTGGAGATAGGCATTATGGCAGGGTGTACAATTTCCCCATTAGCTTTTACCATGGCAATGGAGATCATTATTAGGGCTTCAAAATGGGTAGTGGGTGGAGAAAGGCTGCAGGGAGGGCTGCGGCTCCCTCCAATTAGGGCATACATGGATGACATGACGACTATGACGTCAACCGCTCCATGTACTAGCAGATTGTTGGATAAGTTAAATAGTAATCTGCAGTGGGCTAGAATGAAAGTGAAGCCAAGTAAGTCCAGGAGTATTTCAATCATTAAAGGGAGGGTAGTAGGTAAGAAGTTTGTTATAAATGATGAGGTGGTGCCTACAGTGTTAGAGAAACCAGTCAAGAGTTTGGGAAGATGGTATGATGCAAGTCTCAGTGATAAGGGACAGTTTGAGGAGGTGAGGCAGGAAATGATTCAAGGTATTTCAAGTATAGACAAGTCAGGGCTCCCAGGAAAGTTAAAGTTGTGGTGTTTGCAGTTTGGATTGTTGCCTCGGTTGATGTGGCCACTGACAGTGTATGAGGTTCCCCTTTCAAAGGTAGAAAAGCTAGAAAGGATGATTAACTCATTCATTAGAAAATGGCTCGGAGTCCCACGCTGCCTAAGCAGTGTAGCCTTATATGGGAAAGGCATATTGGAATTGCCATTATCTAGCCTGACAGAGGAGTTCAAGTGTGCTAAGGTTAGACTGGAAATGACTCTGACTCAGTCAAAGGATCCAGTGGTTAGGAGTGTAGCGCCCACAGTTAAAACAGGGAGGAAGTGGAACCCAAAGGAGGCAGTACAGCAAGCACAGTCAGCTCTTAGACACAGGGATATCATAGGTCAGGTGCAGCATGGGCGTGGAGGCTTAGGGTTGTGCATAGGGAAACCTGTGTGGAACAAGGCATCAGTAATAGAAAAGAGGAAGATGGTAGTTGAAGAAGTACATAGGCAAGAGGAGGCAGTAAGATGTACTAAGGCAGTGTCGCAGGCAAAGCAAGGACAGTGGGTGAACTGGGAGAGTGTAGAGAAGAGAAAGTTGAAGTGGAGAGAGTTGTGGAGCATGGAGGCCAGCAGAATTAGATTTATTCTAGGGGCCACTTATGATGTGCTGCCATCTCCCCAGAACTTAAATCAGTGGTTGGGCGAGGATGGTGCCTGCCCGTTGTGTTCTAGTGTATGTACACTGAGGCATATACTGTCAGGGTGTAAGGTCAGTCTCTCCCAGGGGCGATACACCTGGCGTCACAACCAGGTGTTGAAATGTTTGGCAGCTGCAGTTGAGGAAAAGCGGCTAGAAGTAAATTCTCTAGTTGCTAGCAAAGAGAATAGACAGATCAAATTTGTACGTGAGGGAGAAAAGATTAGACCAATTAAGGTCAGGCACAAGTTAGGGCAGCTAAGTGTAGGTGGAGCCTGGGAAATGAGGGTTGACTTGAATGAACAGCTAGTCATCCCAGCATATATAGTTAGCACCCGGCTACGTCCGGACTTGTTACTGTGGTCTGAGGTAGAGAAGAGAGTTTATTTTATCGAACTCACAGTCCCGTGGGAAGATCGAGTTGAGGAGGCTTATGAGCGCAAGAAAGCTAGGTATGCTGAAATGGCAGCAGAGGCAGAGCAGCGAGGTTGGAGGGCTCGAGTGCGGCCTGTAGAGGTGGGCTGCCGTGGTTTTGTGGCAAAGTCCGTTATTGCCTTACTAACTGAGTTGGGCATTCGGGGACGGAGCCTGAAACTTGCGGTTAGCAACATGTCTCAGGCAGCAGAACGAGCAAGTGAATGGCTGTGGATAAGGAGGAAACATGCTAGCTGGGGAGCTCGCTAAGGTCAGATTGATTGTTTGTTGTTGGTCATGATTAACGGTCCGCATCAACAGGGCTGAATCATTGACAGTGGTGGTGTAGTTAGGGATTGTTTGTTGTTGGTCATGATTAACGGTCCGCATCAACAGGGCTGAATCATTGACGGTGGTGGTGTAGTTAGGGATTGTTTGTTGGTCATGATTAACGGTCCGCATCAACAGGGCTGAATCATTGACAGTGGTGGTGTAGTTAGGGATTGTTTGTTGTTGGTCATGATTAACGGTCCGCATCAACAGGGCTGAATCATTGACAGTGGTGGTGTAGTCAGGAATGTCATACCGAATTGACCTGGATAGCTAGGCTTAGATAGTGAGGTAATATGCAGTTGTGCGGTGGTAGCATGGAGGGGGGTGTTTCCAGGACGCTGGATTACACCGTTAAGCCTTCTTGAGGTGTCGTGGGCCTAACTTAACGAAACGTCGGTGAAGGAAGGTGCCCACTTGAAAACCCCAATGACATGCTTCATACTGCTGTTGGCTAGGGTAGGTAACTGGTGATTTGTGTCTTGTTTATTAGTTTGTTAGCCTGTTAGCTTGTTTTATTCTGGATTGGGCTTCTAAATGTGTTTTTCCTCGGATTTTGGCACAAGGGATAGTAACATCTTGTCCTGTGTATTAATTAATAATATATATATACAGTATGTATATATATATATAAGAAATCTATCTCTGGACATATGAATCGATATCAAAGGATTAAAATAAAAATCCATTAACAATCGGAGAATCGATTTTTTGAACCCAGCCCTATCATTCTAGAGCCAATTTAGCCAATTTATTTAGAAGTAATGAAATTAAATCTTTGTGCTTGGTGGCCAAAGACAAGCAGGGTCATGATAATCAGTCAATCTCAAACAGCCGTCGCCCCGTTCCTCTGCTGGTCTCGTTTCAAAAGTGAAATGTGTGGAAACCCATCCAATGAGGGAGAAGTCTGAGGCAGGAGGCGGAACTCTGCCCTGTCAATCATTACTCGGAGGCCTGTCGTTCCTTATGTTCATTTGAATTTCTGGAGATTTGATCTTTCCACCTGAACCAACTTAACAGCAGCTTTCCAGTTCAGTCCTGACAGCTCATTGCTGTTGTTTTAAGGGGATAGTTCAGTTTGTTTGAAGTGGGGTCCTATCAGCTAGTTCCATACACTTAACTGAAATAGGTACAGTGTTCTGGACGCTCAGCGAGACCCAGCACTCTGAAGCAACAGCCTCCACAGCTCTGTCTCTCTAGTTCAGGGGGTCAAGAACTAAAACGTAATTTAGCCACCTAAAACAACGCCCACCTAAACAAATCAATATCAGTGTACATGCACGCTCTATTTTTGACAATTTTCAGCGCTTTACTTTACCGTCAAACAGCCCTCTCATTCGGACTATTTCCTCCCAACCGTACAACTACCGTATTCCTCCGCTAAACGCCTGCACAGAGCACAGAGCCACGGTTTACAAACCAGGAAGTCTTAGAAGAGAGACAAAACACTGACTTACTTTAGAGACAACAAGTCACCTGGCCTCTCTGGTCTGGGACGTTTTCCACAATTTATCCTGGGAATGGTGAAAAATGGTTGCAGGACACCCCGGCATTTAGGCAGCATATTATGGCAGTTCCTCATATCTCTCTTTCTGCCTGTTCACTCTCTGCAAAAGTTCCTCTTCTTTATATTACTCTCTCTGGTTCATAATTGTATCCTCTTGTCACCAAGGTGAATGGCATATCGTCGTTGCTATCAAAATCACTCATATTTTCGTTCGTGTATTCTATTTGTTGTCTTCACTAACAAGCCGGGAGAAAGAACCCAAAATACCAACTGATCTGCGGAGTAATCCAGCGCCGCGGCTCTGTGCAGGCGTTTTGCGGAGAAATACACTAGTTGTACGGTTGGGAGGAAATAGTGCTGAATGAGAGGGCTGTTTGACGGTAAAGTAAAGCGCTGAAATTGTCAAAATAGTGCGTGCATGTACACTGATATTGATTTGTTTAGGTGGCCGTTGTTTTAGGTGGCTAAATTACGTTTTAGTTCTTGGCCCCGTATACTAGAGAGACAGAGCTGTGGAGGCTGTTGCTTCAGAGTGCCGGGTCTCGATAGACGGTGCGCTCAGCATCCAGAACACTGTACCTATTTCAGTTAGTGTATGGAACTAGCTGATAGGACCCCACTTCAAACAAACCCGAACTATCCATTTAACACTTTCTAGTTTCCTCTTTGCTGGCCGACCTGACTACATGTGCTGCTGTGTAAAATAGTACAAAAATAATTAGTGAAAGTTGTGAGGTCATGGATCAACTGAATATAAAATAGACTACTTGTCCATATCCAGGCATGCGTGTGGCACAATTCCGCGCAGACTTGCCAAAAAGGCACACAAAAAAAGAAGCCAAAGTCATGTTTTATGATGTTCATAAAATAAAGTTTAAATTATCTTGTTAAAATCCATCAAATGACTTTCCCTCCTTCTGCCTAAATAAAAATTCCAAAGCAACCAATCAGGGTTATCTAGAAAATAACTAGCCAATCACAGCATACAAACAAGGGCTTTAACTGCTGAATAGTGGACAGGGATTGGCTCCAGTATTCGTGATGTCACGAATCATGCTCGTTTTCAGTGAGCTCAGAGAAACTTGAAGCAAACGGCCTTCTAGTGTCAAACTCTGCAATCATTCTGCACGATGAAGCTCCCACTTCCAACTGAAGGTGCAAGAAGAACGTCTTCTTGGGTCTTTAAATTTGGGGGGGGGGGTGGTCTTTGTCAGTCACTGCAGTTTCACATTGATTGGCCAACCTGAAGAGAAAAATGGATGCAAACAGACAGAAGGGCTGAGTTGTCCTCTTTATAGTAGGATTAAATTAGGATGAATATTCTAGGTTTGGCCCTTGGAAGATGACTGGTTTTACTGAGAAGCTCCTGGTTTGGGAATGTGTGTGAATCAGGGTGTTGTTGGAAAACCTCCCTCTATAAATGAACACTTAAAAAGATGATGGAAGGTTATAAAACTGATAGAAGCAGTATTATGGAAGGTTATATAACTGATAGAAGCAGTATTATGGAAGGTTATATAACTGATAGAAGCAGTATTGCAATTATAATATAAATAATCAAACAGTGTACAGCTTTAGTCATAGAAATAATATTATTAGTTAATATACTTACAGTTTCCGGGAAACGAAAGATGTAACGGCGGTGGAGTAAAGTTGTATATATTGTAGTTTGCATATTTACGTATTGTATTGTTTCTTGCTTCTTTCTAACAATATGTTGATACTGCTGTTTTTGCTCTGCACCTTACCTACGGGAATTTGTGTAACTTTTTATTGTTTAATTAGTTGTTGATGTCATTGATGCTACTGCTGCTGTAACGCCAGAATTTTCCTACGGGGATGAATAAAGTACTCTATCTATCTATTATGGAAGGTTATAAAACTGATAGAAGCAGTATTATGGCATTCCTGTGAAACTTCCAGAACAAAACGTAAGAGTGTAACAATCTCTCTCTGCCATCTGGCTGCAGTTCCTCTAACTGGTCAGAGAGGCGCCCTCAGCTGATCCTGAGTGGAAAGCAGCCAGTGAAGTTATTCATAGCCAGCTGATATCTCTGATCTGCGTCTATCTTTAAAGCAGGGGCTTTCTGAGCCCAGCCAGCGTTTGTTTACCGTGCACATGACTCATGGCAGCGGCCATTTTGGATTTGCAGCTGTCCTCGCCGTGACCCGTTACCCAATTCAGACACACCCCTCCTCCTGGTTTATCCACAGTATAACACACACTCCTTTCCTCCAAACAGCATGGAAAGAAAGAAGCACTATTACTTGATTGTTACCAGCCGCAACAGTGTCTGGCTGGTGTTGTTTTCACTGTGTGTGTGTGTGTGTGTGTGTGCGTGCCTGCGTGTGTGTGTGTGTGTGTGTGTGTGTGTGTGTGCGTGCGTGCGCTAGGGCTGTCACTTTTTCCCAAAATAAAGTTCGAACGAACTTTAATTGCCCGAAATTCGTTCGAATATATTCGAAGTTTTTTGGTTAATAATTTTTTTTTTTTTTTTTTTTTTTGAGTCCAGGCCACCGGGCATCACCGACGTGTTAGCTTGGACGCTCACAGTCACAACACTGCCTCACAAACTTGGCTGCATCCAACTCGAGACAACTTTTCAGACCCTGGAGAGAATCTTTCTCAGAAGAGACTAACGCGACAAATCTGGAGACTTTTTCTGACATGGGATTAACATTACCAGCAAGCAGCAGTTGGTTAATTTTGGTTCATAAAAAAAAAAAAAAAAAAAAAAAAAATTATAAATCGAACAGTCAATTTACATATCGAACACGAACCCCTCCCCCACATTCGAAGTTGCATTCGAATTTCGAATGAAAAGTGACAGCCCTAGCGTGCGCGCGTGCGTGCGCGCGTGTGTGTGTGAGACATCCGTACTAGATGCAATTACGAGACTTTACAGGTGTGTAGTTGAGATCACATTGAAAGGCAAGTTTGAAGATGGGGGGGCCGGAAGTAGAGGGTTAGGCCCTGTGTCCACCTAGCTTCTTTTTCCGACGTTAAAAGCTGGGAGTGCGCTGGGGAACGCTGATCCCAGCGCACAATATACAAGGAAGCAGTCTGCAAGTAACGTTAGTTCAGCTTGATAGCTGACAGCTAGCAAGCTAACAACACAGGTAGGCTACGCTATTAAAAGCAGTAAGCACAACACTCACCAGAAATATTAAGTGTCTAGCCGATCTGCTCCCACAATTGAGCCGTTCTGTCTCTGTTGCGATAGTTTTTCCATATGATTAGTTACCAGAAAAGGAGCAGCCGACACCAGCGTCTTTCTGAAAAGTTAAAATATTTTCAGCTGGAAGCGCTGGGAGCCGGGCGCACAAATACGCCGAAAATATACGCTGGACGCAGCGCACTTTCTCTAGACGTCCGTGTGCGCTCGCATACGCTCTCCCCCCATTGGAAACAATTGAAAATAGACGCTGGAGCTGATGAAAAGACGCTAGGTGGACACAGGATCCAATTGCAAGATGGTCTCTAGTTTTGAATATAATTTTCATAATTATTTATTTATTCATTTATTCTTTGTGGCATACTTTCACATTATATATATATATATATATATATATATATATATATATATATATATATATATATATATGTATATATATATACATATAAATCTTCCTGTCCTGTATCCTCTTATTTGCTGCTGTCAGTGGTCCAGGTGCATCACATCAACCTGAATCTGGTCTGTGTCGTCTGTGTGTTTCATCACATCAACCTGAATCTGGTCTGTGTCGTCTGTGTGTTTCATCACATCAACCTGAATCTGGTCTGTGTCGTCTGTGTGTTTCATCACATCAACCTGAATCTGGTCTGTGTCGTCTGTGTGTTTCATCACATCAACCTGAATCTGGTCTGTGTCGTCTGTGTGTTTCATCACATCAACCTGAATCTGGTCTGTGTCGTCTGTGTGTTTCATCACATCAACCTGAATCTGGTCTGTGTCGTCTGTGTGTTTCATCACATCAACCTGAATCTGGTCTGTGTCGTCTGTGTGGTTCATCACATCAACCTGAATTCAGATTCAGATTCAGATTCATTTATTTAAAGAATGGGACTTTACACATTAATGAACAGTACAGCCGTACAGTAAATATGCCAGGTTGTAGCCCAAGGGCTAGTTTCCACCTGTAGTCCCATGGCAGGTTGATGTAATCATGAAAGCAAAAGAAAAATTAATAATACAACAAAGATTAAAAGTACAGAAAGTTAGTAAAACCAAAAATGATTAAAACACACACAATTAATAGTACCAAAAAAAAATTAATAGTATAAAAGGTTAGTGAAACCTAAAATAAATAAAATAAATAAAACACACAGAGCATGCTGCAAAACATGGCAAATGATATGTTAAGTATGTTAATTGTGATCACATTGTTGGTTTGATCTGAGCCATATTTTCAACTGGCCTTTGAAGGTGGCGAGACTCGGGCATTCTCTAATCGAGGGAGGTAGATTATTCCAGAGAGTGCTTCCCATGAAGGATAGGGTCTTCTGACTAAAGGAAGTTTTTCTAAAGGGGACCTCACAGACCTGGTCTGTGTCGTCTGTGTGTTTCATCACATCAACCTGAATCTGGTCTGTGTCGTCTGTGTGTTTCATCACATCAACCTGAATCTGGTCTGTGTCGTCTGTGTGGTTCATCACATCAACCTGAATCTGGTCTGTGTCGTCTGTGTGTTTCATCACATCAACCTGAATCTGGTCTGTGTCGTCTGTGTGGTTCATCACATCAACCTGAATCTGGTCTGTGTCGTCTGTGTGTTTCATCACATCAACCTGAATCTGGTCTGTGTCGTCTGTGTGTTTCATCACATCAACCTGAATCTGGTCTGTGTCGTCTGTGTGTTTCAGGTGAAGACAGAGACGGCGGCTGACCTGAACGTCCTGCACGAACAGAAGAGTCAGAACGTCACAGAGGAACATGAGAGGAACACTGCAGGTAAAGAACAGTGAGGGATGACCCAGTTAAAAGATTTGATAGTCAACTTAGTTGTGATGAAACCATAGACCAATGGTTCCCAACTGCGGTCGCCTGGAATTCAAATGGGGCTACCTGATTTTTTATTTATTATATATGTTTTAATAGTCTGAAATAGTGTGATCTTCCATATCCGCTACGTCCTGCTGGTGAAACTCCTCATTGTCAGGTGAAAAGACAGGGTATCCGTAGGGTCTTGAAAAGTATAAAAAATTGATGCAGACCTGACAACCTGCACACATTTTTCATAGCAGGCACGCATTTTGACATTAAAGTATGCTGGTACTATTTACCATCTAAAACTACGCAAAAATGCGTTGATGCCTGTGAATTCGAAAATGAAGGCCCTTAAAAAGTATTAAAAAGCCTTGATGTGATCAAACTTGTGATTTACACCCCTATCGTTGATGTGACGAAAGTGTATTGAAAAGGTCTTAAAAGGTCATGAATTTAACTTGAGGATTCCTGCATATGCCCATGTGTCGGAGGAAGCATGTGCGAGTCTACAACTCTCCAGATCGGCAGAGGGGGCGGAGCAACGACCGGGGAGAAGATGGGAGAAAAAGTAGTATAAGTCATGTCCTTGTGTTTCATGCAGAGCTACAGAAGAGACATGAAGATGAGGAAAGGCAATTAACAGAGAACTTCCAGGCGGCAGAGGACGAGCTGAAGGTAAAGATGACTGAAATACACTCAAGACCTGTGCTGTAGTTTTATATTTGGTTCGTTAAAGTTTAAACTGACCAATCAGAACCGAGGGATCGTTGTAAACTCAGGGGAGGGTGGTGTATTTCTGTGTTGTAAACTCAGGGAAGGGTGGTGTGTTTCTGTGTTGTAAACTCAGGGGAGGGTGGTGTGTTTCTGTGTTGTAAACTCAGGGGAGGGTGGTGTATTTATGTGTTGTCAACTCAGGGGAGGGTGGTGTATTTATGTGTGTTGTATTAAACTCAGGGGAGGGTGGTGTATTTCTGTGTGTTGTATTAAACTCAGGGGAGGGTGGTGTGTTTCTGTGTTGTCAACTCAGGGCAGGGTGGCGGTTCTGACTGCAGAGCTGCAGGTTTACAACGAGCTGAAGAAACGAGTGGACCAGTCCACGTTTAAGAAAGACCTGGAGCGCAACATTCAGGTGTGTGTGTGTGGGGGGGGGGCATTCCTGCACACATCTGGTCTGCAGGTGTGCTTGCTGTAAACTTTGACTCTCTCTCTCTCTCTGCTCATTCCTTCTCTCCATCCATCATCCCTTCTTCAGCATTTTTTTCCTCCCTTCATCTCTCTCTCTTTTCCATAGAATTCAGTTGATGGATAGAGAGAGAGAATAGAAAGAAAGGGGAGACAAAGAGAAGATTAAACGAACATTCCCCCTTTCATTCTATTCTCTCTATCCATGTAATTCACTGTTATTGGCATGAATGTATTGTGTGTGTGTGTGTGTGTGTGTGTGTGTGTGAGAGAGAGAGAGAGAGAGTGTGTGTGAGCTTTGTTCAAGAGTCTTCTAGAACATAAAATTATCTTTTATAAATTTGTCCTTTTAACCCCCAACCCCCCCCCCCCCCCCCCGCCCTCACACACACACACACCATCAGGCCCACGGCAGCCCAGGTGCATTCTGGGAGTCGGAGCAGGAGTCTCTGCTGTTTGTGATTGAGATGAAGATGGAGCGTGTGCAGGACCAGGACCGCAAGCTGTACCAAATGGAGGCTCTGGTAGGTTGAGGACGGTTCAAATCCTAGCTGAGCTGCTATAGGATTAGATACCATCCAGGTGCTCTTGGGCAAGGTACCGAATCCGCGGGCAGGGTTCCTACAGCAGGTCTGGAAAATATTCAAAATGAATTTGATCATTTCCAATAGTTTTGGAATTTGGGGGGGGGAAGGCTGGAAAAGATATATTCATATGCTTTGATGTTGTTGTAGAAGCACTTTGAGTCCAGAGTTTGTGATGATGATCAGAATAATGTTCAGATAGAGGGATGCTCTTATTACCCAGCTGCTGTCAGCATGCATTATATCAAATAACCTGCACCAAAATCACATCCAGTCAAGAACAATATGGAGTTTTAAAATTGAAAGTATGAAATTGAATAGTATTGAACACCAGACACAATCTAAAAAACAACAAAAAACAAAACAAAAACAAAGGTGAGGATTTTTCTTTATTGAAAATTTGTAGGAACCCAGTCGGAGGGAGGGAGGGAGAGAGAGAGGGAGAGGGAGGGAGGGAGGGAGGGAGAACTCCTTAATAGTGTTTCATATATTTGCTCAGTTTACTACTCTTGTGTTCCAGGCGGAGAAGAACTTGTCTCTGGAGGATCAGATTATCCACACCCAGCAGCAGAACGAGGACCTGAGAGTCCGCATAGACAACTACCAGAGTCTGATCCAGTACGTACACACACACACACACATGTGCGCACACGCACACGCACACACACACACACACACACACACACACACACACACACACACAATCAAGAGGAGATCAAATAGCCTAAATGTGTGTGATTTGGTTAAAGAGATAACAAAAAGACAGTTCACAGATACAGTACTTTTGGGGAAGTTTCCCCCCACTTTCCCAGAGTCAGAAACGAATAAATGCCTTCAGACAGACCTTTTTTTATGTATTTGGTGTAGACTGAAGTAGGGATGGGCATCGATAATCGAAAATCGATAATTGATCGTTAACTCATTGAGTGCCAGCCACTTTTGGAGAACGGACGCTCCCAGTGCCAGAGTTTTCAGAGCGTTTTCAGTGATTTCTCGAGGCCCACAGAATATTGTGTGATATTACTATGTAAACACCGAACACGCACAAAGAACGAGCTGGCTCTATTGTATCATCAGCAAAAAAAAGTTTATTGATACCATTTTCCGCTCTTTAGTTATGAGCCGGAGAAGATAGGTCGTTTTGAGCAAATACAGGCGTTTCAAATTATTAGCTGAGATATTCCGCCTTTTGTGAAATTAAGCATTTCAAGCACATTCACTGACTCTGAAGATAATATTTTCTGATGTAGTGACGTGGTGTAGTTGTGTGATGCCCTGCGTGCCCCACCCCCCTCTCCCCCCCTCAGCTGCAAACTCCTCCCCACACTAACACACAGCCTAACACGCACCCACTCTATTTTCGGAGTGCTCCGTTTTTGTGCGCCGGCTCCCAGCGCGACACGGAAGAGCCAAACCGGACTGCTGAGAATGGTTTGCCGTCGGGTGCTGCTTTTCTGGCAGCTAATCGTGTGGAGAAACTATACAGACAGACAGACAGAGACAGAGGGGCTCAGTTGTGGGCGCGGATTGACTGCTGTTCGCAGCCAATGTAGCTGTTTGTAGCTCCAGACAGAGCAATCTATATGGCTCTGGCTGCAGCATGCATCGGTTTCTCTTTGATCACGGCTTTTTCCTGCTGTTTTCCGGACCTTTCTCTAATCTGGAGAGCACTGTCGCCACCTAATGAGTCCGTAAAATAGGTTAGAACACGGCTCTCTTGAATACTCGATTCTGATTGGTCAATCAACAAGATTCACCGGTCATTATTTCTCGACAACCGACCGCTGCTCTGCCACACCTGGATTAATCAGTTGATAAGAGCCTTTTGTCAGCAAGACACTACTAATTAGGCCAACCAGTTGCAGCTGTGGTGTCTTGTGTGCCAATTACGAATGAAACCGCTTTGTCGTTGAAAACGCTATTAAAAAATCTATTTGAATAATTATTTTTGTCAGATTATTGAATGATTTAGTTGTAGGCCGTGTTCTAAGCGGGATAATGTATATTGAGGCGGTGATTACTGGGAAATAATGACCTTCAGGTGAACGATTAAGCCCTCCGCTGCGCGTCGGGCTCAATCCACCTGTCGGTCATTATTTCCCCCGTAATCACCGCCTCAATATACATTATCCCTTACTTATACACCTTCAATAGCTCCCATATTTGTACAGGAGATGCCTGAGGCTTTGATCCACGTCCCACCGTCAAAAAACGCATTTGACGTCGATCGACGTCCTTGGCACTCTACGTCACTATTTACTTTGACGTCGATCGACGTCCTTGGCACTCAATGAGTTAAGGAATCACTTCGATCATGTGGGATTTTGATCGATTGTTTTATTTTTATATTTGATCAAATATATGTGCTAAAAGTGGATTTCACTCATTTCACTACGTGGCCGCAACCAGGTGAGGGCTGCCGAGGTGAATCATGGGGAGGTGAATGAGCAGCACTCAGCAGCTATTTTCGCCATAGGCTTTCTTTTGGGGGTGGGGAGGGGAGGCCCACAGTCTCAGACTTGGAAAACCCCTGATCTAAGCGATTGAGGAAAGGGAACGGATCAACAGTTTGAGAGTATCAGTGTGTGGGAAATATCTTCAGATGTGTGCTGATGTTTTTCCTCCACTAAAACCATCATAATGCCTGGATCTACTGCCACCTGCTGGACAAAAGAATCCTGCTGCAACCACTTTTTCTTCCATGTTCTTCTCAGGGCTATAATCCATTTGCCAAGAAGTTGTTAAGAAGTGGCTATAGTCATGGGATTCTGGACAAAATCATATCAACAGTAAATATATTCTCAGATATGATCAAATGGGGATCTGTGGGTCTAATTTGGATTAAATTAGCGTCCTTGATATATAAAGGGTTGAGAGGAATCACTGTTCTAAGATCTAAGATGAGGCCTCAACTGAAAAAAAATCCTAAAAGTCCTCGAAGAATCTCCATAAGCTGCAGGTTTGAGGAAGGTACCATCCAGGGTTCACGATGGGGTTCCTAAGGTGGCTTGCAGGGTCCTGGAGACTCTTGTGACAGTGGACACACAAGTCAGTTAGTTATAACATTTGAGTTGACCCCTAATACATCTCATTACAGTCCTTTCACTCACCCTTTTTGTCTATCTCGCCCAGGCAATTATCCAAGGAGCAGCAGGACCTGAAGGGGGCGCTGGAGAGGCAGGCAGCAGTGAACCAGAAGCTTTCTCAGGAAAAAGAACAGCTGGTGTTCAAACTGAGACACAGAGACTCCTGTCCGACCATCCACATGCCCGCCATGCTGCCTGAGATGGCTCCACGATGACTCTGACAGGGCTCACACGGACTTCCAGCCTGATCCTGTGTAGCCCAGCGCCGCACTGCAATTCACTCTCGATGGTAAGGACGCACAAGGAACGCTGCTTTTCCCCCCGCACTGCGTTTAAGCAGCAGAGAAAAGCAGAGAAAGAAAGAAAAGTTCAACTTTTGGAGAGGCGCGCTGCTTATCAATGTCACTTTTTTCCATCAGCAACAAATAAGCGCTCGGTCTGTGCAGGTTGCAAGCGCTCTGGACATGATTGCAATGCCAATTTTATTGGTCATTTTTGTTTGTTTTTGATGTTTTTCTCACTTGTTTTTCATGTGTATATATGTACATGTATATAATAGATGAATTCATCCATTCATTCATTAATTTCCAAAGCACTCTGACCTGAAGAAAATGCTTCCTGTGGACATGGCCCCTTAAAGCTGCGTTTTGTGTTTCAAAGCACACTGGGTAATACCAGCCATCGACCTACAGAACCACAACTGTTAGCTCGCTAATTAGCTAGATTCCATGGACTTGAATCTGGATCCTCTGTCACCCTATGTAGATATGAAAACAGCCTGACTACATCCTGTTAGCCTGCACCTCCACTGGTAATAGCTCTTATGCTAGCAGCCTGGCACGCAGTTGACCAGGTTTATGACTGAACGGCACTACAACAGATAGCATGGCGTCTGGTTTACAGTAGCGGGTTCCAAGCTGGCGCACAGATGACAGTTGACCACCGAAACACGGAGGATTTAAACTTACAACGTGCTCCCAACCAGTTCTCACACCACTCATAGCATAGACTGTATGCTGGAGCCACACCACTCATAGCATAGACTGTATGCTGGAGCCGGTGTAGCCCATGTGGAGGAAGCAAGATTTGTATTTTCCCAGGCAAAATGTACTGAGCTTGTGTTCTTTTTAAAGGTATACTATGCAACTATTCCATTAAAAAATATTATATACACTCGTATAAAAGTTTCCCTCTAAATCATGACTCTTCTCACCCAATACAATTGTGTGTTTATGTGCAGAGACGCTGTCCCGTGTGTGTGTGTGTGTGTGTGTGTGTGTGTGTGTTTTTGTGGACATTGTTTTGCTGTGTTCTGTGTATCACCTTGCAACATGTTGCCGCCCAGAAGAGTCCCGACCAGCCAAAACAATGTGAAAGCACGAAAATACAAGCAGGGGGCAGCGTCTCTCCACATAAACACACTGCCACACTATTGTATGGGTCAGAAGTGATTGCTTTGAGGGGATAGGAATAGGAACCTTATGGTGTTTCACAAGAAAGGCATATCCCTAAATGATTCCTTTTATGAAGGAATTCCTCAGGGAACCTTCTTGGGTCCCCTATGCTTGGGAAATGCGGAGCTCCGTAAGGTTGGCCTTCTTCGTTGCGGTTCTTTTTAAGATGTTTTACTTGGGAAGTTCAACAGATTTGGACACAGCAGCTCAGTGTGAAGGACGGCCAGGAAAGGGAAACCTGTGGATCCACCAGGAAACTGAAAACTGACGTTGGACCTTAACACTCCTTCAGCAGACTCAAACCCACACAACTGTGATTTTGTAGTCCTGTTTCAACCCAATGCCAAATGTTTTTGTTGTTGTTCAATATACTTTCTTTTGTTTAAAACCATTTATATGCCTGTGCCTTGCGTAATGTTGTCTTCGGCGTAGTTTAAAACCTCATGTTAATTATCGTTGGAGTTAGCTGACATCTACTAAGGTACGACTGACTAGAGCTGCCCCTTTGAACTGCGTTTGAGTTCGGCAGTCATGTGATCGCAGTCATGTGATCGCTGTTCATCTATGCTTTCGGGTGAAAACATTTCTCCAAAATATATATGCATATTTCTTTTTTCATGAATTAAGTCTTACTTTCAGACTGACAATCTTTAATTTTTTTTTTTTTTTATATGTTTCATGAGTCCTCCAAGCCAAGGTTTCTGGCATTTTCTGAACTAATAAACAAAAATGTTACATTCACTAAAATTTAGTGGTATGCACAGGTGTTTGTTAAATAAAAAGCTACAAATAAAACTGATCCTCATAAGTTGATTTATCACTGCCCTGACCAGTATTGAATGAACTGATCGATTGATTGATTTACTCCGCTTTTTAGATTTCAAGTCATTTGCACATCTATTCTTATCTTTGTATGCAGTATGTCAATGGAATAACCTTGCAAGGCAGCTGGATTCGCACAAGATCAGATCACACATCAACCATTTGGCAGCATCAGGTTACCAATGGGAGACACTGAGGTCAAAACCTATAGCGTAACAGTTTGCACTTTTGCATTGCTAGTGATTTTGTTGTTGTTGATTATTGATTCTGATAAAGATTTTAAAACCCTAACTCGGAATGTACAGATAATCAGCAGACTAATTGGTATTGTCTGATATTGGCTTTAAAAACAATCTCGGTATCAGTTCGATATTTTTACCACAGATATGGTCAATTTTGTGCCTTTTTTTGGTGCCCTTTTGTTTCAGTACCACTTAAATATTTTTAAGCTAGGCCTGAACCTGCATTTGTACTAAGATTCTTGTAGTTTGCAAGTATTTTTTTTTTTTTTTTTTTAAAGGTCGGTGACCGAAACGTTACAGAATAAATTCCTAATTGCAAGTTTGGACGGTGTGCGGGACTCCCTTCTTTACGTACTAAGATTCTTACAAAATGCCTATTGATATTGGCTGATAAGAGTGGGAAGCTATTGGATATCGGTATCTGCCCCAAAATACCACATCAAAATGATTTTTTCACCAACAAAGCGATGTGCGAGAGTTTATTTGAAACTTTGTGCTAGGCTAGTATTTTTACCTAATACATTTTTTTGTTTCCAGAATTCAGCATTTTACTATTTTATTTGTATTCATCGTTTTACCTGGGGGTGCTCCAGTCATGCTGTGTAATACTCCTGTAGGGTCACAAGAGAGCAGCAGAGGACCGTTGGTTCAGCATCAGAGTCCTCCAGGCCAGTTCACATTCAACACCCTAAAACAAAATGGTGCTTGATTTACAAACCTTCTTATGCATAAATGTCCAAAATGGTGACATTTGAATTAATTAATTTCATTGGTAAAATAGCTGTTGAATTCAACATCTTGCTATAATCAGATATAAACAATATAAACACAATTTGCATAATTACAACAAACACTTTTGATGATGTCAACTGGGACAAACCGGAGCTCCGAAATGATACCTGAATTTCCAACCAATGGTAATTCCGACCTCTACAACCGTTCAATTCATTTTTTACACGTCGGAGCTCGTTTTTTTCCAGTGTCCCGATGTGTCTTGAATGGGTAACAATACGTTCTTCACCATCTTCAGGAGCGTAAATTCACAACATTCAAGGCATAACTGATTTATTTAAGCCTTGAAATAATATGTGGTGAAAGCTTTGTGCTGGTGTGGGTCGCTGTTGAACTTGGCCTCTTGCTCATTGCTGTCTGTCAAACGCTTGCTGATTAGAGGTTAGAGGTTAAGTAATGAATGCAGTCAATGAGGGTCCTCACAAGTATAGGAACGTGTGTGTGTGTGTGTGTGTGTGTGAGAGAGAGAGAGAGACTAAGTACTCTTAAATACTGAGGCCCAGGAGCAACTCAATAATTTTGACCTGTGGTTCAAGAAACATCGCTCTATACGTGTGTGCGTGCGCGCGTGTGTGTGTGCGTGCGTGCGTGCGTGTGTGTGTGTGTGTGTGTGCGTGTGTGTGTGTGTGTGTGAGAGAGAGCGCTGGGCGGATGTAAAGGATCTGTGTCAGTGGTTGTTTGACAAGCCGGGACAATAGCCAGGTCAACCCCTGCTGTCACTGCTGTGTGTGTGTGTGTGTGTGTGTGTGTGTGTGTGTGTGTGTGTGTGTGTGTGCGCGCGCGCGCGCATGTGTGTGTGTGCTAGCTGGTTAGCCATGGGTCACAACCCCTGCTGTCATGTCACAACGTTCCCATGGTGCTTCACAGCCACCTGGCAGAGGTGTGTGTGTGTGTGTGTGTGTGTGTGTGTTTCATCTCTTCTTCACTTAAAACACTTGGCAGTTTCAGTCTTGTCTGGTAGTCATTTATCAGAATCGGAATGAACAAATAGTGTGGTTTTTCGTACAGTAAAGAAGAATCTTGTAATTTTCCCGATTTAAATTTGAAATTGAAATAGAATTTAAAAAAAAAAATTGTACTGAAAAGACGGGTCTAAAAATTTATGATTTCAAAATTGACGTATCGTGTAAAGAAAATGGGGGATGATTGGTCCAACGGTTTCTGACGAGTTATTGAAAATAGGATTTTGAGGAAAAAGTTGCAGAATTTGACATTTTTAGAGAAGACAATTTGAGCAAAGATGCAGCTGAATCAAGAGATTCAAATCATGAAGTAATTTCTTTCACAGTTACAGCGGCTTGAGTAGCCTAGATAGTATAGGTGGAATTCACAACCTACCTTACAATTTATAGTTTTTTTCTCATGGTTTTTGCTGCACGAACACTTTTAGTGGAGGAAAACCAGAATGAACAATGAGAACAAAAACAATATGGAAGTCTAATGACTACAAAGCTTTATTTATTATTATATTATATATTATTATTTATTTATTATTTATTTTTGATAAGTTATCTGATTATTACAGGCCACTAGAGGCTGCTGTGCTGCTCATTATGGCCGTGTGTGTGTGTATGTGTGTGTGTGTGTGTGTGTGTGTGCGCGCTGGTGTGTTGTGTGTGTGTGTGTGTGTGTGTGTGTGTGTGTGTTGTGTGTGTGTGTGTGTGTGTGTGCGTGCGAGAGAGAGAGAGATAAATGTGTGTCAGGAACTTTTACCCCCTGGTGACAGTTTAAATCACACACATATCTCCTTTTAATGAAGGAGATATTTATACCAGTACTTTTACTCCAATACTTCAGTAAAATCGCAATGTAACAGTACTTCTACTGGAGTAGTATAGTTTATGTAGGCCTACTCTTGTGTTGATTTCCTTCATAGAGACTCAAGACTATAGACTGAAGAAGCTGGTAGCCTAGAGAAAATTAATGAATCGTAACTTGTGAACAGGCAAGACAGGCAACTGCTTGGGGCCCCAAAGTATTAGCTCATCAACCACCCCATCCACCCCCCCCCCACCCCCCCGAGGGCTGACAAAATTAACCCCACAGAAGTGAGCGCAACCCCTCCCCCTTAAACAACCAATGGATGATTTGTATAGATATCAAAAACTCCTTAAATGGCCGTCATGTTATCCCTTGGCCTGTACGATTTACAATGACAGAAAAAAAAAACCATCCTGGCTAATGATTTGAAAAATTAGAGTAATATCTGCACACATTTGGAATATTTTTGGGTATATTTCATATATTTGTTGTTGGTGATTATTTATAACATAATGGCGATCAGCACTGGTTGGAGGGCCCCCCTGAGACTCTAGAATCACCTCAGAATGAATGAATCCATGAATGAATGAGAGCGCTTCTTTGTTTCCTTTCCACACCCAGATGTTCTGAGCCAATCACAGGATTTGAACCAGCAACCTCCAGCCCACAGCGGGCCCCCTTCTCGCCGCTAACCTGCCATCACTTCATCTGAGGTGAGCAGCTCAGCCAATAATTACAGAGCTAAAAGCTGTGAAGAGCGGTGTCATTTAGAGTTACGGCCAATTAACCAATTAACCTCTGTCTACATCTTGACAATTGACTTGATGCATGAAGAGAAGACTTGAGACTTGACTTGACTTGATGCATGAAGAGAAGACTTGAGACTTGACTTGACTTGATGCATGAAGAGAAGACTTGAGACTTGACTTGACTTGATGCATGAAGAGAAGATTTGAGACTTGACTTGATGCATGAAGAGAAGACTTGAGATTTGACTTGACTTGATGCATGAGGAGAAGACTTGACACTTGACTTGACTTGATGCATGAGGAGAAGACTTGAGACTTGACTTGACTTGATGGATGAGGAGACGACTTGAGACTTGACTTGATGGATGAGGAGAAGACTTGACACTTGACTTGATGTATGAAGAGAGGACTTGAGACTTGACCTGATGTATGAGAAGACTTGAGATTTGACTTGACTTGATGCATCAGGAGAAGACTTGAGACTTGACTTGACTTGATGGATGAAGAGAAGACTTGAGACTTGACTTGACTTGATGATTGAGGAGAAGACTTGACACTTGACTTGACTTGATGGATGAGGGGAAGACTTGAGACTTGACTTGACTTGATGGATGAGGAGAAGACTTGAGACTTGACTTGACTTGATGCATGAGGAGAAGACTTGACACTTGACTTGACTTGACTTGATGGATGAGGAGAAGACTTGACACTTGACTTGACTTGATGCACGAGGAGAAGACTTGAGACTTGACTTGACTTGATGCATGAGGAGAAGACTTGAGACTTGACTTGACTTGATGGATGAGGAGAAGACTTGAGACTTGACTTGACTTGATGCATGAGGAGAAGACTTGAGACTTGACTTGATGCACGAGGAGAAGACTTGAGATTTGACTTGACTTGATGCATGAGGAGAAGACTTGACACTTGACTTGACTTGATGCATGAGGAGAAGACTTGAGACTTGACTTGATGGATGAGGAGACGACTTGACTTGATGGATGAGGAGAAGACTTGACACTTGACTTGATGTATGAAGAGAGGACTTGAGACTTGACCTGATGTATGAGGAGAAGACTTGAGATTTGACTTGACTTGATGCATCAGGAGAAGACTTGAGACTTGACTTGACTTGATGGATGAAGAGAAGACTTGAGACTTGACTTGACTTGATGATTGAGGAGAAGACTTGACACTTGACTTGACTTGATGGATGAGGGGAAGACTTGAGACTTGACTTGACTTGATGGATGAGGAGAAGACTTGAGACTTGACTTGATGCATGAGAAGACTTGACACTTGACTTGACTTGATGGATGAGGAGAAGACTTGACACTTGACTTGACTTGATGCACGAGGAGAAGACTTGAGACTTGACTTGACTTGATGCATGAGGAGAAGACTTGAGACTTGACTTGATGCATGAGAAGACTTGACACTTGACTTGACTTGATGGATGAGGAGAAGACTTGACACTTGACTTGACTTGATGCACGAGGAGAAGACTTGAGACTTGACTTGACTTGATGCATGAGGAGAAGACTTGAGACTTGACTTGACTTGGGTTCTGGTGACTTGACTCTCACTTGTACTTTGATGACTTGAAAAGGTCTCTAAAGTCTTGACTTGAGATCGTCTGTTTGTGTCAATGACTTACATTGAAAGTAATGAGATTTGTTCCAGACGGCGATTTGTATGCAATGATTGAATTGATTGAAGGGACACAACAGATGCAAATGAACTGCCAGCTCAGTCTGATGCAATGACTTTGAATTGTGTGCCGTCGCTGTAAACAAGAAACAATAAAGTGAATGAAAAGTTGAAACTGATTATAGAAATCAAAGCCCCTTGAGGCAGACTTGGGATGCCAGCAAAGTTGAGTCACACCATTGGAAGTTAGATTTATTAACATTTTATGTGTTGTTCATTGTTTTCATAACTGTACTAGCTTGAAATGAACACAGCAATGGATCATTCAAAAGTGTGAACCAATGGGAGATCAGGCGGGGAGAGAGAGACAGTTTTATTGGATGGGAGGGGCAGGGCTGTAAAAAAAAAAGTCGTGATGTTTTATTGGTTGGAGTTTTTATTTACCTTAAGGTGCAGCATGAGGTCATCATTAAAGATGCAATGTTTTTTAGAAAGTACAAGTACGCCTAATGAGAATTTGGGATAAAAGAAATACAACAGAATAATTATTTTTCCGTATTTATTGTTAAATAGGTGTATATTATGACCATTAACATAAAACATGGACGTCAAAAGTGAAGCCAAAACATCTCGATCGCCCGCTTGTGGCTGGTCCCAGTATAGGTCATAAGTCCCGCCCCCTCCATGTTAGCTGATGGGACCTGAGCCAAAAGAAATAAACAGTAGGACGAATAAATAAAAATAAAAACAAATAAATAGGCAACATTTTTCACAAAGATGGTTTCTGTCATTTTAGCGAGTTTATTTTTTAAGTTTGTTTTTAGTTATTTGACGATATAAGAAGGGGGTATGACGTCATGATTGATAGCTGTGACAGTCAGTCTCAAACCTCCGTCAGACGGCGGCACAGCTGAGGGCACTCAGCCCGACTCTCCTGCGCAGACCCCGCCTCCATATGACGTCACACAAGCAAGATGGCAGCTCGCTGAAACCAGATATTTTCACTTCATTTTTGCATCGCGGTAAAGTGGAGACGCGTCGTCCATCTTTTATACAGTCGACGATTATGACATGGGAAATGAGCATTGTGGAAAAAGTCCTGTTTCTTTTGCTTGTGGCTTTAACTTTTCCTTCATAGAGACAATGTGTATTTGTGTTGCCAGTTAAAGTGGAGCGGAGGTTTGCGTCCGCTGCCATTAGCAGCCTGTAAGCTAGCAGTGATGAAGTGTGTTGCTATTAGCTCTGTCATGATTCTGCCTGCTCATCTGCCAACACTGACCTCATCTGCTGCTGCTGTGTGTGTGTGTGTGTGTGTGTGTGTGTGTGTGTGTGTGTGTGTGTGTGTGTGTGTGTGAAAGAGAGAGAGTGAACATGTACACGCTATATTTTATATGATCCCTGTGTGTGTGAGATCCCTGTGACAGTGTGTGTGCATGTGCATGTGTCCGTGTCCGTGTCCGTGTGTGTGTGTGTGTGTGTGTGTGTGTGTGTGTGTGTGCATGTGTGTGTGTGTGTGTGTGGGATCCCTGTGACAGTGTGTGTGGGTGTGTGTGAGAGAGATCCCTGTGACAGTGTGTGTGTGTGTGTGTGTGTGTGTGTGTGAGATCCCTGTGACAGTGTGTGTGTGTGTGTGTGTGAGAGAGACCCTGTGACAGTGTGTGTGTGTGTGTGTGTGTGTGTGTGTGAGAGATCCCTGTGACAGTGTGTGTGTGTGTGTGTGTGAGAGAGATCCCTGTGACAGTGTGTGTGTGTGTGTGTGTGTGTGAGAGAGAGATCCCTGTGACAGTGTGTGTGTGTGTGTGTGCATGTGTGTGTGTGAGATCCCTGTGACAGTGTGTGTGTGAGAGACCCTGTGTGTGTGTGTGTGTGTGTGTGCGTGTGTGTGCATGTGTGTGTGCATGCGTGTGCATGGCCTCCTCCCTCCTAAACGCCGTGCCCCAGGCGGTGGCGGCCGGCGGTGAGTTATAACATTTCTGACATAGCTGCGCGGCCGGCAGGTGAAAACACGTCGCTCTCAAACGCCGTTTAGCTAATGGTGCACCTCCTGCAGCAATTTGTCCTCCACAACAACACATAAATTACCGTTTAGGAGACGACTGTAGGCCCTCAGCGCTCCTGCTCAGCCACAATGTTGATTGACAGTTTGGGCGTACAGCAGAGGTTCTCAACCCGAGGTCCAGGGCCTCCAAGGGGTCTTTGAGGGGGTCCAGGGGGTCCCGGTGCAAAATGAGGGACACTTTAATTTCACTACAATTAAATTCACTAGAAAGGATCCCAATTTGAGAACGTATAGCCTAGCTAGCTGTGTGATGAATCTGCTAAGTGTAAATGTGCATTTACACATGGTGTGCACGGTGGCTCAGTGGTAGAGCTGTCGCCTCACAGTCAGAGGGTCCTGAGTTCGATTCTCGCCTGGGACACTGTGGGCACTGTGGTTGTGTTCCCCCCCATATCTTCAGTGCCTACTGCCCAGGTGGGGTATCTCGTCGTAAGGGCCTTTCTGTCTGTGTGGAGTTTGCATGTTCTCCCCGTGCTCCCCCAGGGGGGTTCCTCCGTATATAACCCCCCCACTAAAAAAAAAAAAAAATGCAGAAGATCAGATCGTCATCGTCATCCGACCAGTGACGACAACATCCGAAGTTGGTCCCCGGGCGCTGTACGAGAAAGCGACCACTGCTCCTGGCCTGCCCCCTGGAGGAAAGGACAAGCCTGGATGGGTCAAATGCAGAGGACATATTTCACCGGCCACCATCAGCATGAGTGTGTGTTGTGGCCGCATGCATGTGTTGTAGTGTGTTGTGTGACAATAAAGACGGGCTGCCGTCTGAAAATCGTTGAATGTGTCTGCAGCTAGCAGAGAGCTGAGTCAGTTGTGGTGTGGCTGTTTCTATTCAGTAACTTTCTCAGCGTTTCCAAATGGTTACTGTCTGTGACACAGTCAACAGTCTGTCTTTAGCCCTAGCAAAGAGTAGAGAAGGCAAGCAAGAGATGAAACTCTGCTGCTTTTTTTTTTTTTTTTGTGTGTGGCATCGTGGAACAGAACCATGACAGCCAATCAGAGGCAGAGTAGGGCAAGTATTGCCAGAATTCTGGAGCTCCTCATGTTGCAATGGAAGGACCTATTATAAGGTACGTCCCCGATTTTCAGGGACAGTCCCCGTTTTTGGTGAGCTGTCCCGCAAAATGTCCCCGACATTACTGTCTTTCTGATGCTCCAGCGGGTTCATTTTTAAAGCTATGGAGTGACGCTTATATCATATCGTGAATCTTTACAACCACAAGACCTCAGTGGATGTATGACGTTATGTTGACAATAAGAGGGTTTCTGAGCAAATTTCCAGAAGAGAAGTGCTCACCACCCAATCACCAAAAAAGAAAATGCAATTCTTACAGAAATCTTCAAATGTCAAAAGTTTTTGATATCAAATCACAGTATGAATTCTTCCCTGGCGCTCCACAAGGTCTTGGTGTCTTCATGTGCTATTTTGCAGGGATATCATTTGGTCAAAATACATGAAACCGCAATTGTCCCCATTTTTTTTATTTCATAACCTAGATAATATATTTAATGATATATTAAGTCCCTAATTGTCATTTCATAAATCTGATCACCTTAACATATTACCCCTTCTCATCAAAGTTAACTCCCAAAACACTCAGAGCTTGACAAGAGTCAGCTCAGTTAACCTGAGCAAACTGTTGGCTAGCTAACTAGCCAGCAAACACACTGTTGTTAATGTGAACATGCTAACGCTAGCTGCCACTAGATACGTTAGCTAGTGTGCTATATTGTGTTAATGCTGCATTCGTTTATGCTCAGAGGTGGGACGTGGGAAACATGTAATCTCTGAGCTATGTGCGTTCGAGCTTCAAGCCGCAAAAACATGGATGCTAATAGCATCAGCTATTAGACAGAGACGGCTAATAACAACGATAATGTTTAATTGTATGGGTTTAACCAATAGAGACACTACGGAGCGCGTCATCATTCAGAAACCACGCCCAAAATGGGGGGAAACACAAACTCCCCCCCAATCCTGGCGTTCTCCTATGTCGCGTGCATGGTCGGGTGTTGCACACAAAGATCATATATACGGAAGATGAACACTCCAACTTACTTCATTGATAGCAAGATCCACATTTTTCTTCTCGCCAATTCTCAATGGCTTCCTGGTTTTGCTCGGGAGTAAAAAAAAAACACTTTAATAGGCGATTTTTTACATTTGTTGTCTGCGCAGCCCCACAACACAACACAACAGCTTTTAGCTATGTTTGATTCAAGGAAAATGACGCTGGTGTATGGGAGTGAAGGGAGTGCTTTCCCCCGTGATGGGCGTGGCGCCGTGGCCTATTTCATACTCTATGTGATTCTCTATGACTACTGTGATGGTATGCTGATTGGTCTGAAAGCATACTAAGTTGAAAATTATTATTTATTTTTTGAATGCATAGCCTACAATCTTATTTTTTCACCATATGCTATACAATTTGGGTTGCCAAGTTGAAATTATGTTATGAAATGACACACTGGGAGAAACTGTGGGTTGACAAATCGTACCGGAGTTGCTGCATTCAACGATAACAGAGACCCTCAAAATGAAGGGACTTTTCATACCTGGTGTGCACGTGGTTATTACAGTAGCCTGAGTGGAAAAGCTCCTATCTCCATGGATGTTCATCATGAAGAGTGATAATTAAGTGGAGGAGGAACAGAAAGTCATGGAAGAAGAGAAGTCATGATCACTCCCAGGTAGTACTAAAGTAATAACATGACTTTTAGAATGAGAAATTACTTCATCGAGTAACAAGACCAGTAACTGTCACCAATGATTAATGTTGAGCAGTACGCAGCTTCTTTCAACAAGTGCACTCTGCATTTTTGCCTCACAACACTCCCAGAAGGAAAATGCGATTGGTCGATGATGGACGCTAATTACAGCATCAGGAAGTCCACGGGGAATATGATTGGGTCACAGGAGGATATATAGGTTATGATTGGGCCATCGGGGAACGCTCCTCTCGGTTTTTACTGAGTCCCCCGGTGGACGGATGGGAGTGTTTGAAAAGGAAGGAAAAGGGTTTGAGGGTTTGTTGAAAATAGAAGTGAAGAAAGACATCAACGGAGGGAGAGACGGTTGTTGTCAGCGCTCAACGTCGATCACTGATGACATCACTGGCCTCATTACGAAAAACTCATAAATTATACTTCAATAATTCGTACTCTTTGGGAACAGTAATTCATTATACTCGTCACATTGCTTTTGCATTACAGTTCTCATTTCTTAATATATATTTCTCTCTCTCTCTCTCTATATATATATATATATACATATACACATGTATATATATATATACACATGTGTATATATATATATATATATATATACATATACACATGTATATATATATATACACATGTATATATATATATATATATATATAGAATATATATATTCTTATTTTTTTCAATTACACCTCTCAAAATTTGTCATTCCAGCCTCTCTTACCTTTGAAAATCAAGATCAGAGTTTCATCTCCTGTGAACGATCAGGTTCGGGTGGAGACCACCTAAACCAGGGGTCAGCAACCTATCAAGATATATCGGTTATTGGCCAATATCGGCCGATAATATCGGTGGACCGATATATCGGTCGGGCTCTAGAAATGACCAAGCGGGAGCACAGACGGCAGAACGGGTTGAAGTTCGGGAGACTCCAGCCTAAATCGGTAGTGTTGAGTATGATTTAGCTTGTTCTTATCTATGATCTTTATCTTTTTATCTGTCTTTTATCTACCTTCTGTTGATGTACATCGATGTTTGAGCTGCATGTTGTGTGTGGAAAGTGCCAATAAAGGCTGTTAGTATTAGTGGTGACATGAATGAGTTAGCTTGAAATGTTGCCAAAGCAGTTCTTAACCAACGTCATAAAACTGATACTAAGTGATGTTGGCTTTATTTTGATCACAACAGACGAAGACAAAACTGTGGAATGTTATTATAAAAAATTCCACTGCCTGTAAGCATGCTTCCATATCAGTCATTACAGTTGACAGCCAGGAGACACAGAAACTGCTTTAGTTCTAACTAGGGGTGGGAGAAAAAATCGATTCACCTAAGTATCGCGATTTTTAATGTCACGATTTCTTGAATCGATCTTTTATTCCAGAATCGATAATCGCAAAAAAAAAAAAAAAAAAACGGCAGGCCAGGCGCCGCCTACTGGTTTACTAGTCGTTTTATTACTTTATTAGTTAGTCTGAAGTAATAATTACACTTCAGGGTTAAAGTGGGTGCATCTCATTGTAAAATTGGACTTGGCCCAAATTGGGCTTCAAACGGACAAATTTCACACGTGTTGGCCCATATCGGCCTGGCCTGCTTGGTATCTAATGCCCGGCCTGAATTATGATCCCAGTCCGCCCCTGTTTTTAACTATATCGCCCAGCCCTACTCATGATATAATATACAGTCTCTAGTGTATGATTCAACTTTTCCCATGTTCTAATCTAGTGTAACAAGGCCAGGTCGAAACCTGGCATAGGGCCGGTGCATTGTAAAATTTCCATTTCTGCACTGCATGGCGATGTCCTGTACCACCAACTATTTATACACAGACAAAACACAGCAATGAGATCCTTTAGATTTATTTCTAAATTCCGTTTTATTTTTTCCCCAATTATTATTTTTGCTTTTTCTTTCTGTCAGACAGCCTCTTCCACACTCAAACTGAAAAGCAAGCTGTGACATGATGTAAGGGTCCCACGCACCGCAATCCAAAACAGAATTATTTATCTGGACCTATTTTCCCAATTATGAAACCATTTAGGTTCTACAATAACTACGGTTACTTTAGATTTTAATAATTAGGCCTAATTCTTTTGTAATCTATTTCTGACAAATTGTACATTCCATGTTTTACAGTGAGTTAGTACACCTTTAGACGCACAAGTACGCACCTTCAGTCTATGCAAACTGTACACAGTGCACACAGTTTCCAATCACACAACATGCATCCATAGCTTACACACATGAAAACAACAATGTTTTGCGTTCTACATTAATTAAATGAAGACATTACCGTTTGGCAGCTTGCTTTGTTTGTATGATAGATAGGTATTGGCCAAGTATATAAACATTTAAGAGCGAAGACTTTCAGGAAGTGACACAGAGCTCTCTCTCTCTCTCTCTCTCTCTCTAGAGAGAGAGAGAGAGAGCGAACACAGCACACGGTGGGAGGGAGACAGAAGCGCTGTGCACTCGAAGTGGCAGAGCAGAGATTAGTCTCGTCGGCGGTGTGTAGAAACCTCTCCTCTGCCTGCTGCGGCGCTGTGTGTGTGTGTGTGTGTGTGTGCGCTCGTGCAGACAGACAGATGACCGTCAGTACGCTATGCGCGCAGCAACACAGCTGATGTAGATGCAGCCAATTGTGCTCTGGAACTTTTTGCCATTTTTCGCCATAAATGTTCGTAAAGTGGCACTTATTGAAACCTACTACCCTGCTTGTAGGCATCAAAAGTCATCAGAAATTAATTTAGTGATGAAATAAAACTTTAAATTGTAAAAAACTTTCCGGAGCTTATGGCGTCTTCTCTGCTTCTGTGCCTCTGCTTATGCCGAAATGCATGCTGGGAGTGTGGAAAGACATTTAGAACCTGAATCGGTGCTCAAATATGCAAATCGGCGACAGAGTCGAATGTAGGGGTCCTGGCTGTGCATGCACAACCGGCCCCAAAAAAGCAAACAAACTGAAAAAAGACAAGAAAAAAATAAACAAAAATCGCAATAAATCGTAATATCGAATCGCAATAATCGTAGAATCGCAATACTTAAGAATCGCAATATATATCGAATCGGCACCCAAGTATCGTGATAGTATCGAATCGGGAGATAAGTGAATCGCCACAGCCCTAGTTTTAACCTCTCGGCTCAGTGTCTTTATACAGAGCGAAAGTGAACGTCACTTCCTGCTTCAACACTGTACCAGAGATTTTCATCCGCCATTTATTTTCCCATAGACATTTCGTAAAATGCTTATAAACATAGTTTTACTTTTTCAAACCAAACGGTTCAGATATATTTAGAATGGGGAGAGACCATAGAACATTTCACTTGGACCAAAACCTAAAAAAAACAACACTGAAAAAATCTGTCCTGTAAAGGAAAATAAATGGCGGATGAAAATCTCTGGTACAGTGCTGAAGCAGGAAGTGACGTTCACTTTGGCTCCCTATACAGAAGCTAGTCCAACGGGTCACAGTAAAATGGCTGCCGCTCCAACCGTCAGGGAAGGTTGATTTGAATGGGAATGACCGTTGATCTATTCAAGTTCTGTGGGGATACAACAGGCGCCATTTTGTTGAACACCTACTTTTTGTTACATTACTTATTATCTAAGATCAAACATTTCTACCATTTCTAATCTGAGCTTCATGAGGACGACTAATTATGATAAAGATGACAGAAGTCCGCATCATTAGCTCCTGCATCACATCAGCTTGCCTGGGAAGCTAAGCAGGTCTGACTGTGGTTAGTCCTTGGATGGGAGACCTTCTGGTGTTAGAAGTGGTGTTGGAGGACCAGTAGGAGGTGCTCTTGAAGCTCTTCCCCCTGGTCTCATGGATAATATCCCCATCCCCAATGCCCAGGGCAGAGACGAGAGATCCCATCACACTCATTGCAAGAGTAAAGGTCTTTGCACACACAATTGTTCGCTGCGTTTTTTTAATCCGTCATCCGGAAAAAAAACGTCACGCACAGATACCTTGCACACTGAGTCCGATGCGTTAATTATCCAATATTCGTTGCGAAAATCGCAACGAAAAGAAAACTACTGCGATCCTATTGATCCAGAACAGCGGCTGGCAGTGTGTCTGTGTGTGCACACTGCACACACACACACCAGACGCCATTTTTCATTGTGAATAGCAACACTACGGCGGCTCTGGGTGGTCAAACAACTGTCAAAACGCTTTTCATGGATGCGGAAAAACGCAGAAAATCGAACTTTGTGCGAAAACTTAAATGACGGACGTAATTGTCGGACTCGGTGTGTCAATGATGATTGATGAAATGAGGTCATATTCTTTTTTCCCCGTGCGAAAACAGAGAAAATTGCAGATCTTTTTCACTGCCTCTCATTTCTGCCTTTGACTTTGACCAAATCAAAGTTCCTGGGACTCCCAGACGTCCGCAGGCTTGTCTGCACAATATCGAGATATTAAATTCCAGCGGCGAGGCGTGGAGGCCATTTGCACCGACCGCCGGTTGATATCAGAGGTCGAGTTGTGGCACGCCGCCCATCAGTCACCCGGTAAACACCTCGCCGAGTCCTTTACCGTCTGCTCCTACAGCCTCTGCCTATGTGCAGATGTAAGGTGCCATTTTAAAATGGTGTCATATTTTTCAAAATGACAGGCTGGCACTCGAAAGCAGCAGCCTGACTGTCTTTACAGCCATCTTCATAATTTTACTTCCAAGTTTTATGCTGAAATTACTTATTATTATCTTAATAAAGTAATATTAGTTCATAATGAACTTGTTAATAGGGTAACGCTTTACAATAGGAGTACATTGATTAATGGTTAGTTCATGTTCATTAAGCATTAAGAGCTATGCTTAATAAGCAAGCATTAACTGACAGTAAGCTTGCTCTAACCAACCCCCTGCAGATCTAAGCTGTTTCCCTATTTTTGGTCCGTCTGGTCTCCTTGTGTAATAATGCATGTATAACCTCAACCCTGTAATGCCCGCGGGCCGCGCCCCGTGTGGCCCGCGATGGAATTGCAAAAAAAAAAAAAAAAATTACAGTGCACCTGAACGCAACATGCAAGATACCCGCTGAATAAGGGTCCAAATGTTCATGTCATTCTGGCCAATACTCCACTTCTGTTATAGCATTTCAGTCTGGAATATGGAATATCTTTCAATAATCTATGATTTAGCTGCTAAATTGTCAAATACTGCAGTCTGCTCGCTACCCAGGCACTTAACCTAACTAACTTAACCTAACTAACTATCCGGTGTGCACAACATTGTCAGACTAAACTCCGGCTGACACCCCAAAAACCTACAATCCGCTACAAAAAATGTATATTGTTTGTTTATTAACTGGCCCCTGGCCTTCTATCATGTCACGAAAGTGGCCCCCGGGCAAAGCAAGTTGAATATCCCTGCTGTAATGCACAACCAACTGATATACACCTTTTCTTCTTCTTTTTTTTTGACTATATGTGTGCTGCAATGATGTCACATGAATGTATAAATTGTCCATGACCATAAAGACAAAAGAAAAAACAAAAGCAGAAATGTAATCTCACAGAAATGTATTCAAATAACAGAAAGCCCCCCCCCCCCTGCACCTCTCTTTCTCTCTGCCTCTCTCTCTCTCTCTCACACACACACACGCATGATGAAATGTACAGGAAATAAGAATCAATGCGATCAGAATCATTGAGTAAAAAGGCTCACAGGCACATATACAGTAGGCCAAGTGCACAGTCAAAACACTGCTATAGTATAGTAGTATAGTATATTAGTATAGTATAGTATAGTATACAATAGTATAGCATAATATAGTATAGTATAGCATAGCATAGTATAGTATAGTATAGTAGTATAGCACAGCACAGCACAGTATAGCATAGTATAGCATAGCATGGAAAAGTATAGTAGGGTATAGTATAGTACAGTAGTATAGTATAGCATAGTATAGTATAGAATAGTACAGTATAGCCCCCTCATGCACCTTATTATTAGTGAGATTGTTCTTTGCACCGCCTCAAATAGCAAACTGACTCAACATATATTGACAGCAGTTGCTTTGAAATTGTGACAGACGTGGACGGCTGGCATTCCCTTCTGCATGAGGCACACACTGTAGACACACACGCACGCACGCACGCACGCACACACACACACACACACACACACACACACACACACACACACACACACACACACACACACACACACACAAAGACATTATCTGTTGCCTTGTCTCTTTGGTTTGACGTGAGTCTGGCAGGTCTTTCATGTCGTCTCATTAGTCAGTCAGAGTGAGGGATGTTAACCCACCGGCAGGTTTGAAGCCCGTCGCGCGTTCCTGTGACTCGTGTGTGCGTTTCCTCCGGCTTGACAAAGACGTGATGACAATGTTTTGGGTTAGTCTGACGCAGAAAAATGCAATTTGTAATGAATCACTGTAATGAAATATGAAATGAGGTAAGAGCTGTTGGCATCTGAAAAAGAAAAGCGATACGTTCAGTACAGTATGAAGTGATTGACAGCTCAAAATGGAATCCAATTACTTTTTGAAGGATGAGAGCGAAATTTGACTCTTTGATTGACAAAATGAAAACACTTTTACAGACAGAATCCTCAATATTTGATTGTGAATTAAGAAGTGATACAGTATGTCATATTTCTCC
The DNA here is from genome assembly GCF_964638095.1 of Poromitra crassiceps. Taxonomy (NCBI): domain Eukaryota; kingdom Metazoa; phylum Chordata; class Actinopteri; order Beryciformes; family Melamphaidae; genus Poromitra; species Poromitra crassiceps. The sequence continues at coordinate 40,136,531 of NC_139634.1, read as the reverse complement.
GAGCCACACATCTCGCGGGGAAGGAGAAACAGGGGAAAACACACTCGACTTCTTGGAAAGAGTTCTCTTTGCGCGGTGCCTGGCTGGGTGTAACGAGAGGCGTTCAGGGTGCAGCGGAGTCGCCTCTGCTGTTTACGGTAGTTTGTTCTTACGATGCGATTAAGGGCCGACCATAACGCGTTATTTTTTTTTAATCGCGTTAATCGCATGCCGCTATTTTGTCCCTTCAACGGACCCATATTTGTCCGCATCGGTTTCCTGTCTCCTGCTGTTGCAGGCATGGACAGCAACACGCTTCTAAATGGCTCGTTTGACTTAAAAAAAAAAAAACAGTGCACAGTGGACAAGTCAACAGTAGTTTGCACCTTGTGTAAAACGGAATTAAAATATCCCCGAAGTACATGGAGTTTGAGCTATCACCTAAAAGCTTCACGCGATATACACGTTATCAATAGTTTCCAATACCGAGCCATTATTCACATGGAAGTGCCAAAGATTTGAGCTCAGACACAGCCTTCTTCGGCTGTGTCATTTTGTGTTTCGACTGCTCCACAGCGCCGCCACCGGAAGTATCGGTTCTGGAGCGTGTACTGCACTGTTTACAATTGTGCATTTATTTTCTATTCAAGATATATTTTGTAGACATTGTTACGTCCTGTCTACATTGCACTTCTATTGACTTGAAAATAAATCTAAAATTCAAGATCACAAAGTACATTTATTTGCATTCATTTGATTCCCAATCATGACACACTGGTAAGAATGATTAATATCTAATAAAAATGCTTTGAAATGCAAAATAATGGCATATATATATATATATATATATATACTGTATATATATATATATATATATATATATATACTGTATATATATATATATATATATATATATATATATATATATATATATATATATATATATATATATATATCTCAAAAGGTCGGGGGGGTGCGTAAATTACAGTCTATCCACTTCTCCAGGGACCACTACACCACTGCTCCTGACCAACAGTCCACAACCCAAAGCTAGTCCGTCATAATGTACTAAAGATATCAGACAGCTGACAAGAGAAAACATTTTTCCACCGTAAAAATGTATCTCTCTCTCTCTCTCTTTCTCTCTCTCACTCTCTCTGTAGTTTGACTTTTGAAAACTAGAGCCAATCAAAACAAAATGTGGGACATCATCTCAATATGTGGGACATGGGAAAAGGCATAAAAAATGCTGTGCTGCTGTCCCACACAAAGTGGGACATCTGGTCCCCCTATTCTGGACATCTCGCATCAACAAACATGTTTTTGTCTTCATGTCTTTCCTTTCTTCTCTCTCAGACGTCTGCGGACGTCCTCGGCCCGCGCTACACGTACGGAGACAAAAAGCCTACATGTGGACGACACGGCGGGGCGGGTAAACAAACAGGGTGAGCAGGGAGGCGTTT
>NC_139634.1:40070089-40130089 GCF_964638095.1 Poromitra crassiceps | reverse complement strand
ATCCCAGACTGACTGGGAACACCAGTGTTACTAAGATGCCCTTGAGCAAAGCACTGAGGCAGCAGACTGGTTGTACTGGGCAGCTGTGTGAGTGTGAATGGCGGAGCTGGAAAACTGCCTGGAGTGCCGTCAAATTTCCTGGAGAAGTACTAAAATCCGGTGCGCGCGCGTGCGTGCATGCGTGTATGCGTGTGTGTGTGTGTGTGTGTGTGTGAGTGTGTGTGCGTGTGTGCACGTGCATGTATGTGTGTATGTGAGTGACTAAGTGTGTGATTAGTCCTTTTAGCAGAGGAAGCAACATGCCAAATGCCAATCATCTATATGTGTCATAAATACACGCAGCACACACACCTTGTTTGTTCTGGACTCAACCCAAGTGTGTGTGTGTGTGTGTGTGTGTGTGTGTGTGTGTGTGTGTGTGTGTGTGTGTGTGTGTGTGTGTGTGCGGCGCCGTCTATCAGTGACTAATTAGGCCAGTGTTAAAGCAGTGACCTCATGCATTGCTGTTAAACCAAATCTGACTCACATGTTCAGCTGCATCTGCATGTTGCTTCACTGTAACATAGAGATACAGTATGTCTGCATGTTGCTTCACTGTAACATAGAGATACAGTATGTCTGCATGTTGCTTCACTGTAACATAGAGATACAGTATGTCTGCATGTTGCTTCACTGTAACATAGAGATACAGTATGTCTGCATGTTGCTTCACTGTAACATAGAGATACAGTATGTCTGCATGTTGCTTCACTGTAACATAGAGATACAGTATGTCTGCATGTTGCTTCACTGCAACATAGAGATACAGTATGTCTGCATGTTGCTTCACTGTAACATAGAGATACAGTATGTCTGCATGTTGCTTCACTGTAACATAGAGATACAGTATGTCTGCATGTTGCTTCACTGCAACATAGAGATACAGTATGTCTGCATGTTGCTTCACTGCAACATAGAGATACAGTATGTCTGCATGTTGCTTCACTGTAACATAGAGATACAGTATGTATGCATGTTGCTTCACTGCAACATAGAGATACAGTATGTATGCATGTTGCTTCACTGCAACATAGAGATACAGTATGTCTGCATGTTGCTTCACTGCAACATAGAGATACAGTATGTCTGCATGTTGCTTCACTGTAACATAGTGCACATAGAGATACAGTATGTCTGCATGTTGCTTCACTGCAACATAGTGCGCATAGAGATACAGTATGTCTGCATGTTGCTTCACTGTAACATAGTGCACATAGAGATACAGTATGTCTGCATGTTGCTTCACTGTAACATAGTGCACATAGAGATACAGTATGTCTGCATGTTGCTTCACTGCAACATAGTGCACATAGAGATACAGTATGTCTGCATGTTGCTTCACTGTGACATAGTGCACATAGAGATACAGTATGTCTGCATGTTGCTTCACTGCAACATAGTGCACATAGAGATACAGTATGTCTGCATGTTGCTTCACTGCAACATAGTGCACATAGAGATACAGTATGTCTGCATGTTGCTTCACTGTAACATAGTGCACATAGAGATACAGTATGTCTGCATGTTGCTTCACTGTAACATAGTGCACATAGAGATACAGTATGTCTGCATGTTGCTTCACTGTAACATAGTGCACATAGAGATACAGTATGTCTGCATGTTGCTTCACTGCAACATAGTGCACATAGAGATACAGTATGTCTGCATGTTGCTTCACTGTAACATAGAGATACAGTATGTCTGCATGTTGCTTCACTGTAACATAGAGATACAGTATGTCTGCATGTTGCTTCACTGCAACATAGTGCACATAGAGATACAGTATGTCTGCATGTTGCTTCACTGTAACATAGTGCACATAGAGATACAGTATGTCTGCATGTTGCTTCACTGTAACATAGTGCACATAGAGATACAGTATGTCTGCATGTTGCTTCACTGCAACATAGTGCACATAGAGATACAGTATGTCTGCATGTTGCTTCACTGTAACATAGTGCACATAGAGATACAGTATGTCTGCATGTTGCTTCACTGTAACATAGTGCACATAGAGATACAGTATGTCTGCATGTTGCTTCACTGTAACATAGTGCACATAGAGATACAGTATGTCTGCATGTTGCTTCACTGCAACATAGTGCACATAGAGATACAGTATGTCTGCATGTTGCTTCACTGTAACATAGTGCACATAGAGATACAGTATGTCTGCATGTTGCTTCACATAGTGCACATAGAGATACAGTATGTCTGCATGTTGCTTCACTGTAACATAGTGCACATAGAGATCCAGTATGTCTGCATGTTGCTTCACTGTAACATAGTGCACATAGAGATACAGTATGTCTGCATGTTGCTTCACTGCAACATAGTGCACATAGAGATACAGTATGTCTGCATGTTGCTTCACTGTAACATAGTGCACATAGAGATACAGTATGTCTGCATGTTGCTTCACTGTAACATAGAGATACAGTATGTCTGCATGTTGCTTCACTGTAACATAGAGATACAGTATGTCTGCATGTTGCTTCACTGTAACATAGAGATACAGTATGTCTGCATGTTGCTTCACTGTAACATAGAGATACAGTATGTCTGCATGTTGCTTCACTGTAACATAGTGCACATAGAGATACAGTATGTCTGCATGTTGCTTCACTGTAACATAGAGATACAGTATGTCTGCATGTTGCTTCACTGTAACATAGTGCACATAGAGATACAGTATGTCTGCATGTTGCTTCACTGTAACATAGTGCACATAGCGATACAGTATGTCTGCATGTTGCTTCACTGCAACATAGTGCACATAGAGATACAGTATGTCTGCATGTTGCTTCACTGCGTGCACATAGAGATACAGTATGTCTGTATAGATCCAATATGTCCTCTCACTCCCAGCTTGTTTGGGCAGGACGCCTGGCATCACTTGTTGTCGCACTGGACACCCCTTCTTCCTGATTTGTCAACGTGCAGGGTAGTCCAATAGACTTATGAGCAGTATTGCTGGCTGCACGTAAAGTGTAAAACAAAACAAAACAATCTTTGTTGGTATAAAGCATTAATGCAGAACTTATAATACATTATGTCCACCAAAATCTGTTATAAGATGCCATAACGAGTTTTGAAAATTCCTTATAAATGCATGATCATGTGTTCATAATGCATTCTACTAGACATGACCTCCATACAGTAGAAAGTGTTCAATTCAATGTGAAAACACACCATAAGACACAAAACAGCCAAACAGCCATATCATATCAGCCTGCTTTTTATATTGACGAAGCACAATAGAAAGAAGTCTTGTTGACTTTAGCGTGTGTTGAATTCCTCCTCAAGTTGACTTGTGTATGGTTGGGGGCGGGGCCCGAGAGCATTCAAAGTGTCTCTTTTTTATTCTGTCAAATAAAATCAATCAATCAATCAACCAATCAATCAATCAATCAATACAGAGAACAGCTTAAAAAACAGCATGCTAACTCTAAAACCTCCTTGGGGAGGCGCCAAAAATGGTCTATGAAGGAAATACCCTGACACGTGCACAAACACACACACACACACACACACACACACACACACACACACACACACACACACACACACACACACACACACACACACACACACAGGGACCAAAGTAGGATGATATGAGACTAATCTTACATTAAACATTGTTTGGTATTCATAATTGCTCCTGTTTCTATTGCAGAATAATTGGAGCACTTGTACGTACGTACGTACGTACACACACACACACACACACACACACACAGCTGTGTGGTTTCCTTGCTGCAGGCTAGTGGGCTTCGCTAAATCAACATGACACACAACTAGCCGGCAAAACGGCCTATTGAGTTACACTGCTGTCACTCACACATACACACACACACATGCGTGCACACACACACACACACACACGCACACACACACACGCGCACACACACACACACACGCCCGCACACACACATGCACACACACACACACACACACACACACACACACACCTGCTGTATGAGTGTTTCAGGAAGCGTTCAGTACTCTGAATGTGGGTCTTTAGTCTGAAGAGGGACGATTAACAAGTCAAGACTGTCGGAAGAAAGAAAGAAAGAAAGAAAGACGTAAGGATAGCTAAATAGATACTATAGATAGATCGATGGATGGACGGATGGATGGATGGATCGATCAATCGATCATCAGAAAATATCACCAGATTTTTTTTTGAAATAATCGATTAATCGTTTAGTAGTAGTACGTAGATACGTAGATGATAGATAGATAGATGATAGATAGATGATAGATACGGTAGATAGATTGATAGACAGATGATATAGATAGAAAGATAGATGATAGATAGATAGATAGAAAGATAGATGATAGATAGATACGTAGATACAGTAGATACGTAGATAGATATATGGTAGATAGATAGATGATAGATAGAAAGATAGATGATAGATAGAAAGATAGATGATAGATAGATAGAAAGATAGATGATAGATAGATAGATAGATAGATCGATAGTCTAGATAGATATGTAGATATATAGATAGATATGTAGATATATAGATAGATAGATAGATAGATAGATAGATAGAAACAGAGTTAGTAACTGTGTAAAGCACTAGCTCCATTGTGTGTGTGTGTGCAGTTTCTTTGTGTTGATGGGATCTTCTCAGCCGTCAGCGCTTTGTCACCTTGGTTAAACTCTCTTTTGTTGGGAGGAAGAAGAAGTGACAAAGCAGACTAAACACCAACCAGTCTGAGACACCGCTTTGAGCCACATCACCGCCTTCTCCAGGTTCTCTGTGTTTCTAAACATGCCACGACCAAGTCAAGTCCAAGTCAAGTCAAGTCCAGTCCAAGTCAAGTCAAGTCCAGGTCAAGTCCAAGTCAAGTCAAGTCAAATCCAAGTCATTAATGTCGAGTCTCTAGTCTACATGTAGAACAACAAGTCAAGTCAGAGCAAATCAAGAGGCCAGTGACAATTTAACATGTTAAAGGAAACTAAACTAATACAGTATCTCTGACATTTCATTGCAATATGGTTTTATAGTTTTTAGCTGCGACCAGCTAGATAGATTGGTCTATCTATCGGTTGGTCCACAAACATGTCCCCACCCTTTTAACAGCAACAGTTAGTGATGGAGATGAGCTGATGTCCGAGCCAAACAGGAGGCAGGATCCAGATCGTCTTATCCATTGTGCTTTGTATGTAGAACACACTCGCCTAAGCAATTGTTAAAAAAAACTATAATAGAATAAAAACTTGGACTAAGACTAAGAGCATCATGAGTTTGATTTCTATCATCTGTTTCAACTTCAATCAATTCAATCATTCCAAACAAATTCAGAAAACAGAATTTTAATTCAGTCGTCTGCTGGAACAAATCTCATCACACTTTCAATCGAAGTCGTTTAACACGAGATCTCAAGTCCAGACTTTAGAAACCTTTTCCAAGTCATCAAAGTACAATTCCCAAGTCACCCAACTCGAGTCAAGTCTCATGCAAATCAAACTGTGACTTGAGACTGACGTGAAGCACCTCTGTCAGTCGGCAACAGATGTCAAAACATTTATTTCTATGAAAAAGATGCAGATTATGATGATGAATAGAAGTAACATAGCCTATTATGGCAATCTGGGAATCCATAGTTAAAAAAATAGTAACTATTTCTTTTAACCTCTGGGGCAAGCTCGTTTCAATAACTGAATAACGCGAACTCAACACTGAGGGTCTCGGCCACGCCCCTTCGTGCCAATTTTGCCGACCGCTATATCTGGTTCTTCCTGTGCTTACAGTCCGACAAGCAACAGCATTGCAAATGCTACGTTTAACAGACAAGCTGTTTGACAGCGTTGTTTTGGAAGTTGCTATAGGCGGGCTATTATCGGGATTTTCTTCGACCATGCCGACAGATTTTCATGCAAATCTCAAATCCGTCTTGAGAGATTAGTCTAACGGTAACTTCAACATCGGGCGGTTGATGTTTTGGCCTCGGGGGCAGAGACACTCAGACGAAGGTGTCTGGTCGGCCTGAGGGGGCGGGGCCTGGGCCTAGGGGCGGGGCTTAGCTCGGTGCGGTGGGAAAGACGTCTCGGCTGTCACACCGTCAAACACCAAACACCGACAGGATTAAAACATCAACCTTCTGAAAGCCGACACTGACGGCAAGTCAAACCTCAGAGGCCAGACAGAGAGAGTGTGTGTTCTCCTATACTGTGTTTCTACACTTGTGAGGACCAACGTGTCCTCACAAGGTAAAGGGGAGTTTCTCTCTATTGCACGTGCATTTGCAGGATTTGGATTCGTTCCTAGCGGGCATCTAGGACCCTGTCAGGCCTCATCGTGCCGCCACACGGATCGACCGTGCTGTTCCCCGGGCCGACAGCTAGGGGGCCGCCCCGGGGTGAGGCACGAAGGGTTAAGGCTGAGGGATGCCACTAGGTTAGGTTAGGTTAGGTTAGGGCTAGTCTCGACGCCAGACCGATGAGAGTTCTTACGCTGATACACTACGTTACTGCATGCTGCAGATCTCTCTCTGGGTCTGATACACTACGTTACTGCATGCTGCAGTGCTCTCTCTGGGTCTGATACACTACATTACTGCATGCTGCAGAGCTCTCTCTGGGTCTGATACACTACATTACTGCATGCTGCAGAGCTCTCTCTGGGTCTGATACACTACGTTACTGCATGCTGCAGAGCTCTCTCTGGGTCTGGGACACTTTCCCTCAGCCGGCTGGTTATGGGAGGGGACCGTTCACTCGGCCAGTCATATGCCAGTGATGGCTTCAGTCCTCCCCAATCAGTAACGACTTTGCGATCGGACGACACGGGACATGAAATAGGCCACGCCCATCACGGGGGAAAAGCTCCGTTCATTTCCACGCACCAGCGTCATTTACCTTGAATTAAACATAGCTAAAAGCTGTTGTGTGGTGGTCTGCGCGGACAACACATGTAAAAAATCGTCAGTTAAAGCTTTTTTGTACTCCCGAGCAAAACAAGGAAGCCATTGAGCATTGGCGAGAAGAAAAATGTGGATCTTGCTGTCAATGAAGTAAGTTGGAGTGTTCATCTTCCGTATATACAATCTTTTTGTGCAACACCCGACCATGCCCGCGACATAGGAGAACGCCAGGATTGGACGGGAGTTTGTGTTTCCCCCCCGTTTTGGGCGTGGTTTCCGCAGTGTCTCTATCTTGTAAACAGCAAACTTAGGCTACCTCACTTAGCTGTCAAGACTGTTTGCATCTGTCAAGACTGTTTATATCTGTTTATGCTGTTTATATCTGTGATGACCTTAATCATTTTATGATCTTTCATCATCTTTTTAGATTCTTTACATCTTATTTTGTCTATATCTCTTATATTTGTTCTTACCAATGATACATGTCCACCAATCACAGCGAGACAATTTCCTAGTATGTGAAAACAAACCTTGGCAAATAAAATCATTGGTAAGTAGAGCAAATAGGGCGAGACTTTAAAAAGTGTGAACTATCCCTTTAAGGTTAGGGTAGGTTAGAGTGTCTCTGTGTCTTCTTGTTCTGTTCTCTCTCTCTCTCTTTCTCTCTAAGCCAGGGGTTTTCAAAGTGGGAGGTGGGCCTCCCCAGTGGGGCTCCAAACAGTTTCAGGGGAGGCTCAGTGAATGAATGTGAAACAATATTACATTAGGCATTATTTACTAGTACAGTACTTTTGGGTAACTTTAGTGTGTGTGTGCGTGCGTGCGTGTGGTGTGTGCGTGCGTGTGTGGGAGAGAGAACGTGCACGTGTTTTTGTATATGTGCATACATGTACATGTGTTTAATCTATATCTGAGCGTGTGTATTTCTGTGTGTGTGTGTGTGTGTGTGTGCGCGTGTCCACGAGTGTGTGTGTGTGTCCACGAGTGTGTGTGTGTGCGTGTCCACGAGTGTGTGTGTGTGCGTGTGTCCCCGCCAGCTTCCATGCAGACTGCATCACAGATGGGCGAGCGACTTGATACCCCTCCTTAACTCAAGATGTGTCGGAGAGAGAGAACAAAAAGAACGACAGAGCCAGAGTGAAAGTGAGAAAGTGTGTGTGTGTGTGTGAAAGAGAGAGTACCTCCTTATGAATACTGCAGCGCCGCAGTAACCGTGGGTGCCACCGGGGGGATGGATGGATGGCAGTTGGGGAGGATGGGTGAATTGCCCTCGGCCGTTGGAGGTGGGAAGAGCTAATCCTGAATTAAATGATCTGGCACTTTACAAAATACGAGACAATTACACGGATAATTATACCAAGCCTTCACACAGAGCCCGTGGGTCACAATTAACATGGGCTTCTCTCTCTCACACACACACACACACACACACACACACACACACACACACACACACAGAGCGCAACACATTCGCTCTCTTGCCAGGTGTGGCTGTTACCCTGCACAGACCAACTGCTGAGCCGGGGTGTGTGCATGTGTGTATATACACACACATGTACACACGTGTGTATATCCTAAGTGTGTGTATACAGTATATGTGTATATAGTGTGTATAGCCTACACTGTAGGCTATACACACTATATACACAATGGTAGCACCCATGGCACATGGTACTGTAGGTTAGTGAAAGGAGTTTAAAAGTGGCGTAAAATCAAATGTATAATGGTGTCTGTTACCTCCTGTGTGGTTTATCCTCTGGTTCGTCTCATTTGCTGACAATCAGAGAGATAAATGAGAGAAGTTAGATACACTAATGATGACTGGCTCAATTCCCCAGACTGACGGGTTAACTAGCTCCCTGAGGGCCCAACACACGCACACACACACACAGAGACACACCCACACGCATGCACGCACGCACACACACACATACACACACACACAGAGACACGCATGCACGCACACACACACACACAGACACACACACACACACACACACAGAGACACACCCACATGCATGCATGCACACACACACACACACACAGACACGCGTGCACACACGCACACACATACGCACATACACACACGCACGCGCACACAGACACACACACACATACGCGCACACACAGACACACGCGGGCACACACACACATGCATGCACGTGCGCACACCCACACACGCATGCACACACACGCGCGTGTGCGCGCACACACACACACACACACACTGTCACTGTATCTACAGGTAACTCACATGGGCAATAATGCGTGTTCTAATCTTCCCACACATTAACATACAAAACGCTACTCTTTCAATATCCATAATTCATGTGCAATACAATACAAAGCTACTTCTAACCTCTTGTACATTTTTGTTAAATTGCTCTTTTTTTAGGTTGTCAATTATGGTCCCATTCAGAGTAAAATAGACGATAAAGCATACTATGATTTTAGGGCGTGATTGACAGGTCACCAGTCCAGTGATCACACAGCTCGCCAGTCATGGACCAATTAACAGCCGGCTCTGCCAAGATGGCGACGGTCAAAATGCCAAACGCAAGGCTTCAAAACGAAAGTCCACAAACCAATGTGGACGTCATAGAGACACTGCATGAAATAGGCCACGCCCATCACGGGGAAAAAGCTCTGTTCACTCCCATACACCAGCGTCATTTTCCTTGAATTAAACATAGCTAAAAGCTGTTGTGTGGTGAGCTGCGCAGACAACAAATGTAAAAAATCGCCAGTTAAAGTTTTTTTGTACTCCCGAGGAAAACAAGGAAGCCATTGAGAATTGGCGAGAAGAAAAATGTGGATCTAGCTGTCAATGAAGTAAGTTGGAGTGTTCATCTTCCGTATATACAATCTTTTTGTCCAACACCCGACCATGCACGCGACATAGGAGAACGCCAGGATTGGACGGGAGTTTGTGTTTTCCCCCGTTTTGGGCGTGGTTTCTGGATGACGACGCGCTCCGCAGTGTCTCTATGGTGGCGTCCATATTGTTATACAGTCTATGGCGTCTATATAGATGTATTATGTTTTTGAATGTGTACAACTGTGTGTACTGTATACTATGTCCATGCGAGTTTACCTGTACATACAGTAAATTACATAGTGTGTGTGTGTGTGTGTGTGTGTGTGCGTATGTGTGTGTGTCTGGTAACTGTCTTGTCTTAGCCATCTGTAGCAGCAGCTTGGCTTCCTTCATTAGTCAAGCCACAGTGATGATGTCAGCGGGGAGCGGCAGCAGCTGCTGACTCAGCCAGTTACAAAGACACTCGTGTGAGAATCATGTCATGTGATAATCATGTCATGTGATACTCTGTTCCAACTCCAACTGACAGCACTGCAGCTATTTGACCTCCATTAAAACCAAGACCAAAGGCACCAGAGAGAAGAAGACCTAAGCGTCCTGTCCCTCTTCAGTTTGGATCGGCCTCTTCCTGGACCCAGATCCAAGATCTCCCACCAGCGAGTACACTGATAGCAGAACCTATCGTCAGTGGGGGGTGAGACGTAGCGTCACTTCCTGGTTTACACTGAGTGAGAAGACGGCTGGCTTTTGCATACATCTCGTCGAGTGCGTGAGATTTTTATTCCTAGGGTAGGGTTGGGATGACCACGCCCCGAACTTTAACTACACACTTTATAACAAGCATTTTTCTTATTTTAAAACATTAAGGTTAGGCAAGTACAACAATTTTGTTAGGGTTTGGGTATAGGTCGTGTTTAAATAAGAAAAAACCCTAACCCCAATCTTAACCACATCTTTTTTTACTCGCCGCACATTTTCAGGAAGAAGAAGTTGCGGCGGCCAATCAAATGAGTTCGGGGCGTGGTCATCCCAACCCTATCCTAGGAAGAAGAAGAAAATCTCGCGTCCAGTGCGCGATATTTCTTTTCAATGGATTACTTTGTAGAACAAGCTAGGGTACTAGCTTCTTCCAGCTAAGGCTGTTAGCCAAGGTCAAGGCCTATTTATCTCCTCAAGACCTTGAGAAAGTCATTCATGCCTTTATTACTTCCAGACTTGACTACTGTAACTCCTTGTATGTAGGCCTGGACCAGTCCTCACTTCAGTGACTGCAGGTAGTCCAAAATGCAGCCGCTCGGCTCCTAACTGGGAAAAGAAAGCGCGACCACATTACGCCTGTGTTGGCTGAGCTACATTGGCTGCCGGTCCGCTTTAGGATCACTTTTAAGATTTTGCTAATTGCTTTTAAGGTTCTAAATGGACTGGGCCCCTCTTATCTAGCGGATCTCATCCACATCCATACTCCATCCAGAGCACTGAGGTCGACAAAATAGATGCTCTTAGATGTGCCGAGATCAAAGAGAAAAAACAGAGGCGACCGAGCGTTCGCTGTGGCTGCCCCTAGTCTGTGGAACAGCTTACCTGTCCACATACGGACTGCCGAGTCCCTAGAGTCCTTTAAGATGCTACTAAAGACTCACCTCTACTCCGTGGCTTTCAACTCAAGCTGAGCTGTCACTTCGACTCCATTCTACTGTGTTTTTGTGCCCATTGCTTTACTGTTTCTTAAGTGTTTCTTATATGTATATATTTTGTATTTGCTTCCATGTTAAGCACTTTGGTCGGCTGTGGTTGTTTTAAATGTGCTATATAAATAAACTTTGCCTTGCCTTGCCTTGCCTAGTGATACATCGGTAGCTATAGCCAGCTAGCATAACTTAGCTCTAGCGCTAGCCCAAACGACACTTTGAATTGTGTACGAGATGCTCCTCCAGCTTCTGTTGTCTTCCATCAAGATCAACTGTGCAGTGCAAAGTGTTAGGGGGCAGATCACTGAGAATTCAGACATGAAATTGGTGTTGGAGGCGTAACCTCTTACCTGACGTTTCCCTGAGCGACACTGTGGACCTGCATGACTCTTCTTTGTTTGTTCAGGCTGTTAGCTAGGCTAGCTGTTAGCACCCACTTGAGCTGTGTTTCTCAGTAAGAACAACAGCTCTGAACCCAGATCCTTTCAAAGCACTGCGGCGCTGCTGCTGTGTCAACATGGCCGACCTCCCATTCAGCGTCGGTGGAGCAGCTCCGCACACGCTGTCTGCCTGATGACAAACCTGAGAGCTTCACATGTAAACGTTTCCCAGGTCAGACGCTGCTCAAACCTGTGTGACACCACATCTGTTTCCCAGGTCAGACGCTGCTCAAACCTGTGTGACACCACATCTGTTTCCCAGGTCAGACGCTGCTCAAACCTGTGTGACACCACATCTGTTTCCCAGGTCAGACGCTGCTCAAACCTGTGTGACACCACATCTGTTTCCCAGGTCAGACGCTGCTCAAACCTGTGTGACACCACATCTGTGCTCAAACCTGTGTGACACCACATCTGTGCTCAAACCTGTGTGACACCACATCTGTGCTCAAACCTGTGTGACACCACATCTGTGGGAGAAAAGCTATAAGAAGCTAATTGGCCCAGTTTGCACATCTGTAAATGTGACACAATGTGAAAATCCAAGGATGCACATTTGCTCTTTGCACTGGTCTGTACATTTGAAATCATTGCAAATCTGTAATCTGTCAACATTCATCAGATCTGTTTTAGCCAGTAACAGCGTTGGGCAAGTTACTTTCAAAATGTAATATACTACATATTACTAGTTACTTTAATTTGAAAGTAATAAGTTACTTTACAATATTACTGTCTGTGTAGAGTAACTCGTTACTTATTACACTACTTTTGCAGTACTTTCACCAAAATAACAGCAGCAGCAGAATGACATCGCTGCCCCGGAAGCATCCCGAAGAATTATGTCAATCGCCTTGAAGTCAGTGTAAACAATCCAAAATTCTAAATGTTATTATTTTCCTTTGTTATTGTTGTCTGTAGTGGTTATTTGCATAAAACCAGTTTGATTAGGAAATTATTGTATCTTTATTTAAATATGTGCTTTGATTTTTTTTTTTTATTAACTCAATTTGTAACTTGAGTTACTTGACAAAGTAACTGGTATACTATTACTGAAATCCTAGAAGTAACAAGTTATATTACTCAGTTACTGCTAAAAGTAATATGTATGTTACTTTTGTAAGGAGTTACCCCCAACACTGCCAGTAATACATTAGCATAATCATCGGGACAAGATGGCAAATCAAATCAAAACATCATCACCAAAGCAGGTCAAAGCAAGAAAGTAACATCTGGAAATGTAACATTTAAATTTAAGAAAATTTAATTTTGCTGTAATTGTTGATGTTGTGTTAATTCTTGTTCTTGTTGAAACCTCCTTGTATGAGGTTAGGGTTATGTTATATAATTATATGTGTGGTTGTCTGCAGAAACCCGTCACATGTCGCTGCTACACATTGTTAGCAATGAGCAAAAGCAGGTTGAAAATTAGTTTTGCCGTTATTTTGAGGATTTTGAGTGATTTGGTTACTTTCATTACATCATGGTGAATAATTATTTTCATAAAACAAAAGGGGAAATATTTATTTTTATGATTTTGGTGGAATGCGGCTGTAGAAAATTGAATGTTGTGGAATGTTCAAAGCCATTTTTCTCTCGTTTTACTTTTAGACACAACAGATAAATACTCATAACTTTTGATCTGAGAGAGCTATCTCAGACATTCAAAAGGTTATATATAGGGGAACGTTTCTAATTTATGGAAATGTCAAAGAAATGAAAATGTCAAATTCCCACCATGTGAAGGGTTTTTGCAGACCACCCACATGTTCTTGTAATTGTGATAGTAACTGTTGTTGCAATTGGTAATTTAACTTGTATTGATATTTAAACGGAAGACCAGTCTGTCACTTGTGTGTTGAGTCTATTGGTGAGAACCAAAGACTTACCTTGTTCCACTGCAACATCATGGCTGTTGTCCAAAAAGGATAAGAGCCTCGCTCCTACCTTCAATATACGATCTTTGTATCCCTTCCAGCCGGTAGACTGGAAACAGTATGGCTGCCTCTATCTCGGCAAAATGTTCGTCCAAAAGGCACAATATTGTTATAAATATCAACGTCCAGCCAACAAGAATTCAAAGCTGGTGGACTTATATGGAAAATATATGGAAAGAGCGTAACTCAAACTGGTTAAAAGTGACTATCGTGGCGTTTTGAGCCAGAACACTTAGCAAACGTAGCAGCCAAGCTAACGGCAGATTGTATTCACTGTAATATTAAATATTGTGTTTGTCTATGACACGTCACTTGTTAGACAACATAATGTCTGATGTCAGCACAGCACCCGTTTCTAGCACAAGCTATATTTTAAGACTTTGAGCCCAAAATAAGGTTATTTGTCAACAAAATACAGTGGCGAACACTTTGGCTAATTAGCAGAGCAGGAAAAAACACAGCTACATATGAAATATCTTAAAGTCGACACACCCACTAATGGGGATCCACAACAAACAATATTCACACATGCACACAAACCTAGACTCATCGGAAAAACATACGCTCAATCTATTTTTGTGATCTGATTATCAGATTAGTATTATTATTATTATTTGATAGACCGTCTGCGTTCTCTAACTGTGTTCTGGGCGTATGTTATCTTTGACACCTCGCTGTGTGTGATGTGATTAGAGCAGCCAGTAGCGCAGCAACATGTCCTGCCACAGTAGCTGTTGGTTAGCATGTGAAGCTGGTGCAGTCAGCAGCCACACCATATGGGGAAGACTCAAGTTGTTGAGCGTAATTGGGCTAAATCTGACTGTGGTCGTGTGTGTGTGTGCATGTGTGCGTGTGTGTTTGTGTGTGTATGTACGTGATGAGAATGTGTGTGTGCACGTGTGTGTGTGTGTGTGTGTGTGTGTGTGCGTGTGTGTGTGTGTGTGAATACACATGAGACACGTGTGAGTGTTTATGAGTCGGAGATTTTGTGTCAGTTGTAGACATAAGTGTGTGTGTACATTTCTTACTCTGTGTGTGTGTGAGTGTGTGTGTGTGTGTGTGTGTGTGTGTGTGTGTGCGTGCATTTGGTGTGTGTGCACGCGCATGCCTGTGCGTGTGTGTGTGTGTGTGTGTGTGTGTGTATCACCTCTGATTCTTTTGCAGTTTACATGCTCTGTGAGAACTGGAGGCGTCGACTTCACTTCCAGTCCGGGCAGAACATGTTGCCGCGACATATTTCGGCGTGCAGCCGTGCCAAAATACATCGCCGCTCCACACAGGCGATACAAGGCGGCCATTGTTTCGCAGCGTGTTTTTATGTTTTCACAGCGATTGTTGTCAAAGTTGTCCAAGCGGGACGGCAGTTTTCACACGGACCATTTTTAGCTTTCTGCAGTGTGTGGTGTTATTTGTTTTTTAACTTGACATATGCCGCCGACCTCATTTATGTTTGTCTTCTATTCTTCAGGCATTTAGCCGACGCTCGACTGCAGCAGAGAGAATAAGTGTCTTCAATCATCAACACTGCAAGCAGTGAGACAGAAGACATCATTCTATGTCAGGGTTTGGGCTTGTTTTTTTGTTTGTTTTCTTTTTGTGTGCCAAATTTGTTGCATTCTCCATCCCTTTAAACATCCCCTCCACACATGTTTTAAGGCTCTTCAACAGGTCTTCAACAGGGTGTCCGTGACCCCCAGGGGGTCCGCAGAGGTACCCCAGGGGGTCTGCCAATTTTTGTCAAAGTATTTTGTGAAAAATACAAATATATATTTTAGACCAAATATATAATAATAATAACTATAATAATAATAATAATAATAATAATAATAATAATAATAATAATAATAATAATAATAATAATGAGTAAACTTTAATAGGCAATAATAAGCTATTTTTGACAAAGAAAATTGTTTACAAAGGAAATCTGATGAAGCAATATGCGAAACACATTCAGTCCTTGCTTTTTTTAACCTAATCTACAGTATTAATAAAGAGAAGTGTCAATTCTGATATCCTGGTGTGCGCTGGATTATAAATGTTACTATAGTTCCACACTTAAAATGCAACACGAGCTTATTTATTTCTAAATCATAGGGGTTCCTGCTCTGTTTCTCTATCAACCAAGAGCCGGAAAAGATTGATGTAAAATACGTTACCATGAATTGGCTTCCAAACTATCTGTGATGTCACGTCATGCATTTAGGCATAAACAATATACAAATTATCAGATTTTCCAATAAGCACAGAGAAACTTGACACTTTCAGCAGATTATTGAAAACAGCCTCCAGTGTCAAACTCTGCACATCACGTCTGCTACATCAGGCCAATTCTCTTTCGGGGGGTTTTGTCATCGGCCCATTGCTCTTTAACGACATCCACGGTTCATCTGACATCGCTTTCAATTGGACAGTGCACACTGCGTCTAACAGCCAATCACATTCATGCTATGACTTTTGGATCGACATGCTTTGCAATGTGGGCTATGCCGCACAGCGGGTGCAGTTTTCTATCAAATCAATGTATCCAGTATTTGGCCCCAGCCCATCAAGTGCATTTTCCCTGTGCGGTGCTCACGGGCGCCGGAAGCAGGGGGACATGGGGACATTTTGTCCCCCTAAAAATGTTGTCCCCCTAAAAAAAAATCTCTCAAAAATACAATGGGCATGATGCTTAGAGCCCACTTTACACTGTTTACACAGCCTGTGACGCTTGGTAAAGCCGTGATCGTTGTGGGATTATTACACCTGAGAGACAGACAGACCCGCACCCTGTACTACGTAGCTAGTTTAATGCCTTATCCGAGTAAGTTTGAGTTTGAACCTGGTTTAGCCGTACTACAAAGCAAGTTAACTTCTAATCACCATGGCAACTTACGCTGCAAAGCTAACCTGGTCCCGACCAGGTTAGCTTCAGAGGATAAGATCAAAATCCATGACAGACCCATATAATCGGCTTTCTGGAGTCACTCACCATTCATATAAGATCGCCATATGAAAAATAGATTGCAGTCAACTGAGAATAGAACAAGAAAAACATTCGTGGCTCTGTAGGCTACATAATTAAATTAAGCCTACTTACCACTTTATGTCTTAACAGCTCAATGATGCGTGGAGAAATATGATCACTATTAATCACGCATATCATACACGGAGCCTCAAATGGCGTGAGGGTGATATTCTCCTACATGCCAGAAAAGCCTATACATATAATATAGATATGGGATAAATATGGGATAGCCCCAATACTAAATATGCAGGCTACTCTTGCATGTTTCAGCTGGAACTGTCCTGTAGGCTGTATGCCAATATATGAGCAAAAATAGGCTAGCTTTTATCAATGAAAACTATGCCCGCATCGTCTCAATTCAGTTCAGCAGTTTTCTCTTTTATATTAGGCATCAGCATTATCATTATTTTATATATTAATTATTCGATCAGTGCAACCACACACATAATGAGTGATAGAGATCATTATTCATTGAGCATGCGTTTCTAAATCTATGGTCTAAATAGGTTTACAGATTGTGGAAATTTATAGGCTGAGATTACACATTTAGGGGACAGAAATCGCTGATCAAAGTAAATCAAATGACTGATGTGAATACAAGCGGCAGCTTTAGCAGTCCTTCAGCAGACTATATCCAACGCGGATTTTCATTCTGACATAGGTTACATTAAATATCCGCTAATACTCTGATCACGCACTGCGCTTTCATTGAACGAGGAAATGGGTGTGGGCGTGGATCAACTCAGCTGTTCATAATGTGATTGGCTAGCGCACCTCTTTCGCGTGGACGCGCGCCTGTGCATGAGCGAAAAACGTGCGCGTGCACAGGCAGATCCCAGATAAAGCCAGCTTCAGTTATCGAGTAGAAAACCAGCGTCGTAGTATCGTTAAACTAGATAGCTTTGATCCTGTTCAATCAAACCAGATCAAAGTGACAGATCGCGGGTCTGTTAAGATAGCTTCGTAGTATAGGGTACTGGACTCTGTACTGCACTCACTAATGCACTTTAGGATGGCTTGAATGTGTTGTCATTGGCTGTTGCTATAATGGTATAGTATACGGTTAGTTTTATTTTATTTTTGTGTTGAGATGACAAGTTTTGCACTGTTTCAAAGTGATATTTAATAATAATAATAATAATAATAATAATAATAATAATAATAATAATAATAATAATAGAGCAGGTCACCAAGTGAGTGAGAAAAGGAGAAAATACTGAATAATGACATCACTACAGTATAATCCTAATGTTAATTTAAAATGAGATATTCCTCTAAATATGGTTTAAAATCATCCAACCCCCTTCCTGCTTTTGTCCCCCTAATTGCAAACTCGTTCCGGCGCCACTGGCGGTGCTCGCTCGGGCTCTGAAGCAGCCACAGAATCAGCGCCTGTGAACCCGATGAAAGGTGGAATTTACAGTGAAGAGAATGAGCAGCAGAGATGCAAGTAAGTACAAATACTTTGTTACTGCACTTAAGTAGGATTTTCAGGTATCTGTGCTTTTACTGAGAATTTATTTTTCTGACCAATTTGTACTTTTACTCAAAAACAAAATGACCAAACGATGTAACGTTGTTTGTCTGTCTCTCTCATCTCGCGCTCTCCCAGCTTTCATAGCCTACATTACGTGCACCTTTTTGTGGAAAAAAACATAGCCTATCACACAAATTATGAATCAAAGTAGCCTTTATTATATCTTTGGAGCGGGTCTTTTAAGTATAATAGCCTTCGAATGATATTAATATGACGTGAGTTTCAGTTAGCTTTGCACAGAAACATCCGGTAGAAATACTTTTTTTTTTTTACTTGATTACATTTCAGAAGAGCCTGTCACACTCAACATGCCCAAATGGGACTTTGTAGCTGGCGTGGCATCATCGCACTCTGCAGATAATTAATCCTCATATCACCTGACTGTCTGACAAACTGTTCCTTTCATATCTGCCAGAGCACTGGCAACGCTTGCAAAGGCCTGGTGTGTGTGTGTGTGTGTGTGTGTGCGTGCGCGTGCGCGTGCTTGTGTGCATGTTTTAATTTATGCAGGAGGATGCTAGGCTACTACACGCCTTCTGCCGCGCTGCTTCTTCCCTCCACAATAACACACATTCTACCTCCTGTGTCTCTCTCTCTCTCTCACACCAACTTCCCCCTCCATCTCTCTCTCTCTCTTTCTCTCTCTCCCGCTCGCTCTCTCTCTCACCAACTTCCCCCTCCCTCTCTCTCTCTCTCTCCCGCTCTCTCTCTCTCACCAACTTCCCCCTCCCTCTCTCTCTCTCTCTCTCTCTCTCCCTCTCTCTCTCTCTCTCCTCTCTCCCAGACAACTGTGACTGTTTTAATTCTGACCGCTGATTAGCCCGAATCAATTAAGTCCTCCATGCTGTGTCCAACAGTAGAGCAGCGTGGGGTATTTAGACTGGCATTCATCACGTCCAGCCTCGTAATCACCCTGTAATTACAGACTACGACTACGGGGGCTCAAGTGGGACATTAGGCACGGTTGCTTTCTCCGCAGAGGGAGTGCCGCGGGGGGAAATGAGGTTGCAAGGGCCCGCGGGAACAAATCTGCCCATCGCCCTATAGAGTCAACGGCTCCCTGTCGGTCTCTCGGTGGCATCCGATTGGCTGATTGCACGCCAAACCCGCCCGCTGCCGCGATGCGGAAACGTAGGACGCACTGGCGGAGTCGAGAATCAATTATTGTAATTGCAGCACCATATAATCAGAGCGATGATGGAGGGAATATTGGCAAAACAGAACATTTGTGCACCTCTGTCTTAAAGGGATAGTTGGGATATACATTATATGCATACAGTTGAGAAGATGTAGGGCTCTATCTTGGTACAGGTGATATCCCCTATTTGCGCTTGCGCACCAGTTTGAAGATCATATACCTGTTAAAAACATCTGTGTTTTGATGCAATTCGGGTTATTTTGTTGACTGGGGTGGGACAATAGAAACGTGTTTGCAGCGGGTAAACGGCGGAGACAAAAGAAAAGATTGGAGGATTTATAGTGGACTCAATTAAAACTCGGTGAAACATTGAGCTGTTATGGGATAGCAGGTGAAGGTGAATTATAGCCTATTGCAAGTAGGCTACAATGTACAAGTTTTCTCAATTAATTTACCATAACCCCTCCTTGCGATGTGATAAAAGTTTCTCAGTGAATTATAGTTGATTGCCTCACCGAATAATCTGCTGGTTACCCAATTTTAGCAGCAGAATTTCATGTCCTGGCGTGGCACGTCCGTGTGTAATGACAAGTGCAGCAAGTATTTTAGTGCCTGAGAGGTGCTTTTCAAAGCTCTTAGCGCAAAGTAATTGCGTGCTGCCGACGATAGGATAATGCCATCTATCCCCACATTTTAGCGCTGAAACGCCTGGTTTGGCATGTGGCAAAACCTATATATGTCCAGCACAATTATAACAGGCATGCCGCTTGTGCACGCCCCAAATTTGCATTGCGCGCGGCGTTAAACGAGCGCAAATGCTAAATTACCGCTTTTGCGAAGATAGGGCCCGTAGTGCCAAAGGAAAGCGCTGACAGCAAGGTAAAGAGCTGAAAATGTTCTTAGGCTACAGTAAGCGTACACTTAAAGGTCGCATTCCGTGCAAAAGCTGTTTTTACTTGTAAATGCATATATACTGCTGTCATCCCTCCCTGTAATGAGTGGTCACAACCTCAGAACTGCCAGAGTTGGATTTGTCCCTATCCAGCTTCCACCTGCAGTCTGCTTCAAGCCACGCCCCTTACACTCTGTTCCCCCAGACGGGTTAATGTGATGTCACTCGGGTCCTCAAGCATACTGCGCGCGTCTCTCTCACACAAGCTACCTGCACCATTTTGTCTATAGCCACAAAATTAACACTTCTAGCTGGATCGACGCCAACTGTACGTGATCCAGCAACTGCGGAGGTGCATTCGGTAAGTCTAGCCATTTTGAAATGTCCTCTTTAGCGTAGCAACCGTTAAGTTAGCGATAGCTCGTTGCTAACGTTAGTTGTGGACACAACCTAGCATGCTGGTCCACAGACGCTAATCTGTGGACTGTTAGTTCTGAATATATTATAGAAACAGACCATTCTTGGGAAGCGACGAGATAAGGAAGTAACAACTCCGTCAGAACGAACGGGGTTGCTATATTTTCGACAAATGAATCCAGAATCATGTTTTATGGACCAGAGACACAGGTTTTTAAGAGGTTAC
This sequence comes from Poromitra crassiceps, assembly GCF_964638095.1. Lineage (NCBI taxonomy): Eukaryota > Metazoa > Chordata > Actinopteri > Beryciformes > Melamphaidae > Poromitra > Poromitra crassiceps. The sequence goes on along the minus strand of NC_139634.1, from coordinate 40,109,074 downwards.
AGCTGCACGAATTGGGACCTTTAAACTGATATATTTTTTAATGGGCCGACTTTTGGATGACTAACATTGCAGCTGGCCCTCTCACAGCAGTACATTGCTTTGCTTCTGTGCCGGTACTATTCTCCGCTTCTCCAAAACTGGGAGACGCAGACACACCACCATCTACTGTAGGCAACACACACCACCATCTACTGTAGGCAACACACTGACTATCAATAAGTAGCTCACCGCACGTCAAAGAATCCAAACTATATCCCAAATTTAAGCGTCATCATGAATGCGGAGAGGCAAAGAAAACACAAGCCAACTTCTGAGGAGGAAGTTAACCTCTCTCTCTCTCTCTCTCTCTCTTTCCTCTCTCTCCCACTATCATCAGCATCGCTAATCCTTTTTGTGCGTCTCTTGTTCGGCCGTTCAAAGAGACGCTGGTGGATAACATCATTTGGGGAACGACAATCAACCCGGATCGCGGTTTTGTCAATTAGCCCTCAGCTAGCAGGGCTAATCTCCCGCCAGGACCGCGAGGGCTTTCACACGCACAATGGAGGAAAAAGCGAAACGCTGTAATGCCGTCTAATGACGTTATGGGAGGAATAGCCTCATGCCGCTGGGAACCTGATAATCCCACTTTGTTCCCTTTGGAGTGGAGCTGCGTTCAAACCCGCCGCGCCCCCTCTCCTCTCCCCCCCCTTTGGCTGATCCCCTTCGTGTCGCGCTGACACACAATGGAGGCCCCTGCTGTCGGGCCCCCGTCCAGCCCTCATTCACTAAACGCCTCTCCCATTTTGCCGGGCCGCGGCCGGGGGGGGGGTTGGGGGCGCGCACCGGTATTATTTGTCCGTCAATTAGCAGGAAAGGCCTGTGTTGTCACTTCCTCTGCGGACATTCCTCGCTGCTCCATTCATACGGCCATTAGGGAGGTTATCGATGCCAAGCGGCGCCGCAAAACAGCGAGGAGCGGAGCGCGGTGCGAGAAGCTGTGGAGATGAGAAAAAGCACCCAAGCTGTTCAACCCGGTTTTCATATCAAAACCCACTTCATTTAGTCCACATTAGCCCCGCCGACGTCTCTCGAAAGCCAATTTTATTGTTAGATAGGATTTTGCCCAGAATTCCATAACTACAGTATCTGTACTATAGGCAGAGAGATCACAGTGACACTATGATCAAAACATTTTACATTCTCTAACTGTGTTAACCTGTTGTAAATTCAAATAATGTTGAAGTTTAACAAGTCCACAATTTGCTGCAGGGACCCACTGAAACTCTTTCAAGGATCCCTGGTGGTCCTCGGACCTCACTTTGAGAACCACTCATTTAACCTATCAACAACAACAACACGTGATTTACATCAGGGGTTTTTAAAGTCTCACTGTGGGCCTCCCCCCAGACACAGCTTGGAAAAAGGCGGGGCCTCCCCCCAGACACAGCTTGGAAAAAGGCGGGGCCTCCCCCCAGACACAGCTTGGAAAAAGGCGGGCCCCTCACTCAATTCCTAGAGGCTTATTGGATCATGATGATCTTATTTGATCCTATAGACACTCAACAACTGAGCCAAGATAGCCTGATATCATTGGTTGACATACTTCAGTTCAGACTACACCAAATACAAAAAAGGTCTGTCTCAAGGCATTTGTTTCTAACTGAGAAAGTGGGAAAAACAGTATATCGCATACGAAATCACACACATTTAGGCGATTCGATGTCATCTCCTTTTGATAACTCATGTAATACCACATCAATTCACTGAGCCTCCCCTGAAACTGCTTGGAGTCCCCCTGGCGAGGCCTGCCTCCCACTTTGAAAACCTCTGATTTACATGATTACGCAGGGGGACTGATCTCGGAATTTGCAGCGATGATTGTCTGCGATGTTTTTTCTGCAGCATGAGTGGGTCCGTTCCAAAACCCCACAACTCTCGTTTCCTTCTCCCTGAATAAGGCAAAGCTCTGATGAGAGTTCCATGTCACGTCCGTCCTCTGATGGGACCCAGGCAGGGGGACAGACAGACAGATGGGCATGCGGACAGACAGACAGACAGACAGACAGACAGACATGTGGACAGACAGACAGGTGGGCAGACAGACACGTGGGCAGACAGACAGACAGACAGACAGGTGAGCAGACAGACAGACAGGTGGGCAGACAGACAGGTGGGCAAACAGACAGACAGGTGGGCAGACAGACAGACAGACAGGTGAGCAGACAGACAGATGGGCAGACAGACAGGTGGACAGACAGACAGGTGGGCAGACAGACAGGTGGACAGGCAGATATGTGGACAGACAGACAGGTGGCCAGACAGACAGGTGGCCAGACAGACAGGTGGGCAGACAGACAGGTGGACAGACAGACAGGTGGACAGACAGACAGACAGACAGGTGGCCAGACAGACAGGTGGGCAGACAGACAGGTGGGCAGACAGACAGACAGGTGGGCAGACAGACAGGTCAGCAGACAGACAGGTGGGCAGACAGACAGGTGGACAGACAGACAGGTGGGCAGACAGACAGGTGGACAGACAGACAGGTGGACAGACAGACAGACAGGCGGGCAGACAGACAGACAGGTGGGCAGACAGACAGACAGACAGGTGGGCAGACAGACAGACAGGTGGGCAGACAGACAGACAGACAGACAGACAGGTGGGCAGACAGACAGACAAATGGGCAGACAGACAGACAGACAGACAGACAGGTGGGCAGACAGACAGGTGGGCAGACAGACAGGCAGGCAGACAGACAGACAGACAGACAGACAGACAGGTGGGCAGACAGACAGGCAGACAGACAGACAGACAGACAGGCGGGCAGACAGGCAGACAGACAGGTGGGCAGACAGACAGACAGGCAGACAGACAGGTGGGCATACAGACAGACAGGCAGACAGACAGACAGACAGACAGGCAGACAGACAGGCAGACAGACAGACAGGCAGACAGACAGACAGACAGGTGGACAGACAGACAGACAGACAGACAGGCAGACAGGTGGGCAGACAGACAGGCGGACAGACAGACAGGTGGACAGACAGACAGACAGACAGACAGACAGGCAGACAGACAGGCAGACAGACAGACAGACAGACAGGCTGAGCGCTGCTCCGCCCCGCTCATTCACAGAGACCCAGAGACACAGCACCTCATTATGGCCGGCCCATTCATCTGAGCAGGGGAGGCGGAGCCCCAGCTTTGATGAACCTGTCCTCCCATTTCCGCTGGACTCACACACACACACACACACACACGCGCGCACGCACGCACACACACACACACACACACACACACACACACAGGTCTCAACTCTGTCCAATCTGCCAAATCCCTGCAGAACCCCCTTTGTGGCACTGTGCGGGGTGGGGCGGGGCGAGCTGAAACCAAAGCACAGGGAATTACTGCGCTTGTCAAAATCTAATTTGGCGACGGAGAAAATAATGAAGAGGTGGCTTAGTGCAGCTGATCTGAGCCGGGAGGTTAACTCCACTCTGAAGGAAGAGGTGGCTTAGTGCAGCTGATCTGAGCCGGGAGGTGAACTCCGCTCTGAAGGAATGAGCTTAGTGCAGCTGATCTGAGCCGGGAGGTTAAACTCCGCTCTGAAGGAATGAGCTTAGTGCAGCTGATCTGAGCCGGGAGGTGAACTCCGCTCTGAAGGAATGAGCTTAGTGCAGCTGATCTGAGCCGGGAGGTTAACTCCGCTCTGAAGGAATGAGTGGAGTTAAGACTTAGTGCAGCTGATCTGAGCCGGGAGGTGAACTCCGCTCTGAAGGAATGAGCTTAGTGCAGCTGATCTGAGCCGGGAGGTGAACTCCGCTCTGAAGGAATGACTGGAGTTAAGACAAGCTGCTTTCAGTGGCGGGTGAAGAGCCGGCTGAGTAAGTGTGCCGTCAAGGCAAAAAGGTTGTCCTCATTCACTGTTCATTATTATCTACAAAAAGTAATGCACTATCATTTCAACTAATATGAACAACCAGCAGGGGGTGCTGTAGGCACTATAGGTGTCGCTTTGTATCATTGCAATGCAGCTAGTATTATGCAGATGAACAGTGTTTACCTTCCCTTCATGTTTTCTGCACCGAGACCTCTGCAGTTTATTATTTACAAAATTATTTTTGCTGCTAAAGTAAAACTTTGTCATTCGCTTATTCTCAGTAACTTAATATATCTTATATCTTATCTAACTTATCTTACCTTATTTAATCTTATCTTATCTTGCCTTATTTGATCTTATCCTAATGTATCTTATCTTAACTTATTGTATCAATTATTGTCTGTATGTAGACTGAGCTTTTGCTTTCTGTTTCTCTATTTCTTCCAACTTCATGCGTGATGCCAAAATGTTCACAATTAATTTGATTTGTCTTGGCATGCGTGCTAAACAGAAACAGCATTGCCAAAGCAGTGTGCACAAATGTGCACATTTCAAAAGGAACCGTTTATATTGCCAAAACGCTGTTGATTTTGCAGATAATGGTAGAATTATTTGAAATGGAAACATACAGTATATTACTGTAGTGTATGTTCACCGGGGGGCCTCTCTCTGTGGGATTTGGTTGGATGAGCAGTTGCCATTGACTCCTCTTTAGAGACACTTTTGTCTCAGCATGTCGAGGAAAGGGCGACTCCTCTCCACCCTCTATACCCCCCCCCCCCCGCTACACCCCCGGGTGCCAATAAAAACTCCAAGAAAAGGAGACAGAAAAGGAGCCAGATGGCCACTGGGTTTAAAATCAGTCCTCCGCGGCTTTGAGACGCCGACAAGAGTCCGCGCTTTGCCCAGAGTCAAGGGAAGCAGATGCCCGTGCATATGGTTTTCCCTCAAATGATCCCATGTTTTCAGGAGACGATCGGGGGACGTCAGAGCACGGGGACGGCAGAGCGCGGGGACGTCAGAGCGCGGGGACGTCAGAGCGCGGGGACGTCAGAGCGCGGGGACGGCAGAGCACGGGGACGTCAGAGCACGGGGACGGCAGAGCACGGGGACGTCAGAGCGCGGGGACGGCAGAGCACGGGACGGATGCGGGGTTGCCGGTTGTGATCCCTCCGGGTCAGGAGATTCGCTTTGGTTGGAAGCTTGGGTTTGTCTGTCGTTTTCACATGTAGGAGGAAGAGCAGCGGGGAGCCGGAGAGAGGAGGGAGACCGAGGGGGGCCGGAGAGCTCCCTCAGCCCTGCTGAAGCGTCCGTGAGCAAGACGCTGAATCCAGACCAGCTCCAGACCGTGACCCCTGACCTCGCTGTAGGGAGCGGCTAGTGAAAAGGCTATTTTCCTCTGGGGATCAATCAATAATATTTCAACAAAATATATATATGTCCCGCATGACTGAAGTGCCAATAATGACGGTAAAGCTCACCCTCGAGTGTACCAACAAAATAAAAGATATAAAAATATATTTATATTGTGGGGCAATTTGCGTGCAAAAAATGCTAGTGTTATCTCCATATGTTCCTGGAAATACATGGAGGCAGACTAATAACTGGAAAACAATCAGTCACGTTAGTAGACGCCTATGTAATAAAACATATGTACTACTCCAGCAAGTAGCCGACCCTTAGTAACGACCTAGCAACAGCTGACTCGTCTCATCTCTAGAAAGCGAATGTTTCGAGATTGTATAGGATTGCAGAACCCATCCCTGTGTGACTGCTCCGAGGGCGGCTGTTATTGTTTATTTTTTATCTTTTTAAGTATGCGCCCATCCACGGAGAATTAACAACAGCCTTAACAAGCCTTAATGACTTGCAGCTGGTGGGGGCGGAGTTCCTGCAAGGCAGCAGCAGGAGCATTTTCCTCCATGAGGAAAACGGAGACAGAAGGTAAACAACTGCCCATGTGCTTATATAGTACTGAGATTATTAATGATACAAAGTGGGTTGATTATCGGTAAAGCCATGCTTTAATGTTGCTATGGTTACAGGGTAACAGATGAATCTGATTGGCCGGCAGGTGTGTGTTAATCATTAACGCACACCTGCTGGCCAATCAGAAAAGAGTAGGCTATATAGTAGTATAATATGTTTTATTGATGAGACAAAGCTAGGTGTGCTGTCATGTTGATTTACACGTTCTAAATGTCTAGTTGACCAATCAGATTGCTTGGTTGGAACTACATAGGTATAATTGATGTTGACACATTACTGGACGGTCCCACAGTACATGGGAGCAGGATAAGACACAGAGCAGGACCTCACATTGGTTGACAGCAGACCAGTATCAACTCCAAGCCAAACAATTAGTCAATTAAGAAACAAAGTGGTGAGAAGTGAGAACTTGGCACGGGCTGAATTTTCAAACTGCTCCTGGTTCTTGTGTTGCTGCCAGCAGCCTGGAGGCGTCTGCTATAGGTGTGGGAGAGCCCCAACGTCTGTTAGTCAAGTCATTAGCACAAGACGATGGCAGGGCCAGCGGAGGCACCGTGCTGTAACGGGAGGGTCACAGGTTCGATGCTGTGATGCTGTGTTTCTGCACTGCACCGCCCTGCAGATCACCTGTCAATCAAACAGTGTGGGCGGAGCTTGGAATTTTCTCCTCACTGTCTGTTCACTTCAGTCATGGTGGCTATCAGTGCTCATGAAACAAACCAGGAAATGGAAAACGCGTCACTTCCTGTGTGACCGTTTGTTTTTGTTTTTATGTGCATGCATGTGAGTGTGTGTGTGTGTGTATGTGTGTGTGTGTGTGTGTGTGTGTGTGTGTGTGTGTGTGTGTATGTGCGTGCATGCATGTGTGTGTGTGTGTGTGTGTGTGTGGGGTGAAGGAGGAGGAGGAAGGCGGGGTAAACGGGGGCCAGGTTGGGCGTGCACACACACACAGGCATGCACACATGGACGTGCGTGCGTGCGTGCGTGCGTGTGTGTGTGTGTGTGTGTGTGTGTGTGTGTGCACGCCCAACCTGGCCCCCGTTTACCCCGCCTTCCTCCTCCTCCTTCACCCCACACACACACACACACACACACACACAGGCATGCACACATGGACGTGCGTGCGTGCGTGTGTGTGTGTGTGTGCACGCCCAACCTGGCCCCCGTTTACCCCGCCTTCCTCCTCCTCCTTCACCCCACACACACACACACACACACACACACACACACTCACATGCATGCACGCACACACACACACACACACACACACACACACACACACACACACACACACACACACACACACACACACACACACACACACACACACACAGAACCAACATGGCAGCACGGAAGGCCCTGAGCAACAATCTGTGGTGACAACAACATGCTACCTTCATTATCAACTCTCTCTATCTCCCTCTCCCTGCCACTCACTCACTCTCACTCTCTCTTTCTCTCACTCTCCCCCTCCTCTCTCTCCCTCTCACTCACTCTCTTCCTCTCTCTCTCCTTCTCTCTCTCTCGCCCCACACCTTCCCTCAGCAGCCAGCCTGCTGAACAGCTGAGGTGTCAAAGCTAAACAAGGCGAGGATGAGGAGGAGGTTGGGGGGATGGTGGGTAGCTGGGTTCACTTCCCACCAACACACCCAGACTGGGAACTGGGGGATGGACACACACACACACACACACACACACACACACACACACACACACACACACACACACACACACACACACACACACAATTCTACAATGAAAATCTCGATGTTCTTGCTTCGAATTGAGATCAAGATTCTCTCATGATTCTTAAGCAAAACTATGTTTAATACCTGTACATTGTACCGTGCTCTTTTTGCTTCGTATAGACATAAACAACAACAACGAAATATTATAATGACTGTGACTGTCACATCAGCATGGTTAAATGGGCTTCACACAGAGTACACACACAATGTATATAGACTCAATTCCAATGACATTTAAATTGAAGTAACTGTATTCAACTTCTCCAATCTCCTGCTGGTTTATCCTGCCATCCATCCATCCATTCCCTGCACACAGTGCAGCAGTAAGTAAGCTATAGCCTTAATGATGAACGTTGGGAAATGTAACTGACTTCCTGGATCTCTGGATGGGTTTCGAGCCGTTGTTTTATGTGTATGAAAAGAGGCTGGGCGGATACATGTGTCGTACTCGTATCGCATGGTCGCGGGGTGAAAAAGAAAGACCCGTGCATGCAGTTAAGATAAGATCAGATCAGATCAGATAAGAGAGATGTACCGTAAGTGTTGGATAAGGATTTATCAAGCTTTCCAATTAAGCTATTTTGTCCGTTCAAAAACAAACTCAATTCAATGCATTGTTGCCACGTATCAATTAAACTGCCTAATGGCAGTCATTTGGCATATAGACTGACATCATTTGGACCAGGAAGTTCTACAGATGAATGGGGAGCTCTCTGTCCGGGGCAGGGTGGAGGGAAGTTGAACATTTGCATATAGAGCTCAACAGTCATGTGACATGTCTTGCCCCGGAAGTGAGTTTCTCATTCATTTTCTCCATAGACATTTAGACAAATCCTTATATAACCAGTTTTAAGGGTGGAACCAAGCCAACCCGTGACCTAACTGAATTGTGAGTGACCATAAAACATTTCAACAACAACAACAAAAATCTTTATTTTTTGTTTTTGCTCCAAGTGAAATGTACACGTCACTCACGATTCAGTAGGTCACGGGTTGGCTTGGTTCCATTTCTAAACCTCGTTATAGTTTTTTTTTACGTCTATGGAGAAAATGAATGAGAAACTCACTTTCCGGGTGAAGAAATGTCACATGACTGTTGAGCTGTATATACTACTGATTTTGTAATGACACAAGGCTGGTTGAAAATGGGCAGAGTGTTCCTTTAATAGGTCTGGATAGATAACAGAAAAGCTTGCAGAGCTGTTTCCCTGGTTTTTCTCCTATAGAATCAAATCCCTGAAGTCTGCAGGCAAAATGAAAACAGCTGCAACTTCCTTCAATTTCCAATCTCATATTAAAGGAGAATTTCGTTTTTTTTGAACCTGCAGCCCTCTCCTCACATTAATTATGATCTGACGACTCACCCAGTGCTCTCTGCAGCGTTTTTGTCGTCCTAGGCGTTGTTTCGAGATCAATAGCGTCCAAGCCACTCCTAGAATGGAGCTCCGTGGGGGCCAAGTGGCAGCATGCTTTTCCTCCATTTAAATAGACAGTTTTATTCCCGTTTTAGTCCCGCAAGACTTTCCAGACGAGAGTTGTGTCTCTCACTGACCCGACAGGCAAAAATGGGCTGCCTGTAACTAGTGAAAAGAGCGAGGGGGAGAAATGCAGTCTGATCGTTCCTTAGGGAACAGTTTACGACGATATGCGTCGAAAACGGGAATAAAACTGTCTATTTACATGGAGCTCTATTCTAGGAGTGGCTTGGACGCTATTGATCTCAAAACAACGCCTAGGACGACAAAAACGCTGCAGAGAGCACTGGGTGAGTCGTCAGATCATAATTAATGTGAGGAGAGGGATGCAGGTTCAAAAAAACCGAAATTCTCCTTTAAAGAAACAGTCTGATGAAACCCCAGCCAGCAAGTGATTGGAGCTCTGTGCTCCTCAGCTGTGATTGGAGCTCTGTGCTCCTCAGCTGTGATTGGAGCTCTGTGCTCCTCAGCTGTGCACAGAGCCAATCGCTGAAGATCATTTGAGATGTTTTGACCTTTGGGATGGCACTTCACATGTCACGGCTCTTCACTTCCTCCTGCCGAGTGTGTGTGTGTGTGTCCGTGCGCGCGTGTGTGCATGTTTGTGTGTGTGTGTGTGTGCGTGTGTGTGTCTGTGTGTGTGCCGTGCGTGTGTGTGTGACAGGCCGGGGTGTTTGGAGTTGGTGCTGGACGACAGACTGGCCCTGGGGCGTTGCAGGTGTTTGGATGAGAGAGAGACAGAGGAGAGACAGAGAGACACAGAGGAGTTCAGAAAAAGAGAGAAAGTTAGACAGAAAAACAAAGCCGTAGAATAAGAAAAAGCGCACCCCTTTTGCCTTTTTTCCAAGAATGTGCTGATTCCACCGTTATTTTCCTTCCCAAGTTCCCAGACTGACAATAATAATACTTTGTCATGTAAATAACACTTGTTTTTGCAACTGCTTCACTGAGAAATAGTCAAGTTTATATTCAAGATAAAGCTGAATCTGCAGCTGGGATTTAAGCAATATTACACGCATGACAGTGATGCGGCAAGACTGAGGTGCAACTAAGGTCCGTACGCGTCACTGAATGCCAATAACGACGGTAAAGCACACCCTCATGTGTAATATTGTGATTATACAACAGTTACCAACAAAAACAGTCTCCTCACTATTTCCTACGAAAATGTGTTTTACATTTCTGTTTGTTTGGAATAAAACAGTAAAAAACACACGACTTGAGCAGAGTGTTAGCATGTCTTTGTGTGTTCATAGCTGCTCTATTCTTATTTCCTCTTCTTCTTGGCTGTATCTGGTTACTATTAGCCAAGAGTAAATACAGCAAGTAATAACACTTCAGAAAGCTATCTGATGCATATTTGCCTGTCATTCCTCACATTCTAAACAAAACTGTGTGTGTGTGTGTGTGTGTGTGTGTGTGTGTGTGTGTGTGTGTGTGTGTGTGTGTGTGTGTGTGTGTGTGTGTGTGTGTGTGTGTGTGTGTGTGTGTGTGTGTGTGTGTGTGTGTGTGTGTGTGTGGTCTGGTGAAAAGGAGATTCCCCCTGGAGCAGTGCAAAGCTTCCTGTATTTCTAAAATGTCAGGATGCTGTGCACAGAAGTGTGTGTGTGTGTGTGTGTGTGTGTGTGTGTGTGTGTGTGTGTGTGTGTGTGTATGTGCGCACGCGCGTGCGTGCATGCGTGCGTGTGTGTGTGTGTGTTTGTGTGTGTGTTAGGGCTGCACGATATATCGTTTACACATCGACATTGCGATGTGCGCATGCGCGATAGTCACATCGCAGGACGTGCGATGTCAAAAGCAAATTAACTCGTCATGTTGCTTGATAAACTCTCACTTTAGGGGTAGCCTACTGAGTGAAATGCAGGCTCTCTCAAAGGAGAGAGATGCCCCGCTACTGTACTCACTCATTTAATGCTTAGCTTCAACACAACAAACATGCACAGAGAGCAAAATTGAATTGTTTTTGCTTATGTTGCGTTGCTGACAGTAGCCTGTCTGTAAACGATGTGATTGCGAGGCGGACTTGTCCACAGCTTGCAGCGCACTAGTATACTGGCTGCTGTAACTCAACATGTCCGTGGAGTGGAGATATTTACTCTTGAAACACCAAAAAGCAAGACCGCAACTTATGACACGAAGGCTAAAGTGACTGAGAAGTTGTCCGTGTATCACCGCAGCTCTCTCTCCCCCTCAGTCTGATGATGCATCAGATGATAGCAGTAACGTTACGGTAGAGGTAATCATACATAGCGACTCATTTACACAAAACATGTCGGTGAAAATAAAAAGACAATAGACATAGCTGGGCAATTAAATATATATTTATTACTTTTCACGAATGAATTGTTTGTCACCGGTCGGCTGCATGTGAATCCTCGTCTCTGTACTGCCCTGCGTGCGCTCAAAAACCGGAACTCCCCAAATGCGGAGCGTACCACTTGGTAGTTTCTGGAGGGGGGTCAGACCAAGTGTGTGAAGTAACCAGCGGTGTTTCATTGTTGATTTATTGAAACGTTAGAAGAACGAAAGAAGTTGAAAGCAGTGATTATAATCAATTAAATCTAATGTTTTTCTGCAAATAGCATCATTGGGAGGTAGATTCTGGCACTCAATATTAGGGGTGGGCAATATATCAAATTTATATCCATATTGTATTGTGATTTGAGACTACATGGTCTTAGATGTTGGATGGTAATATGGTGATACAGCATACATGTTGTCTTTCCCTGGTTTTAAAGGCTGCATTACACTAAGTGAAGTATAGGCTAGTGACATTTTAAAGTAGAATGTCATAACTCACTTTTTCATGTATGTAAGTCATGGAAATCCATTGGTCAAAATGTGTATGCACCCTGATAGATGACGCTCTGAGGCCTACCAGTAGGTCACAGCCCAGTGGTTGAGAAACATTAAAATACCTAATTTCCCCTCCAAAATCAGATGGACTCCTCTACAAAATCATCCCAATCATTCTAGAAATATTATTTTCTTTCAAATAGAGCTAATCTGGTGAAAATCTGTATTTTTTCATATCGCAATATATATCGCATGGGCGGGGAATATCGCAATGTCAGTTTTTTCCAATATCGTGCAGCCCTAGTGTGTGTGTGCGTGTGTTTGTGTGCGCGTGTGCATGTGTGCATGTGTGTGTGTTGAAGTGTGTGGTATTATTGTGGATGCTACATTATATGCATACCTGCCAACATTGGGCTGTGAAAAAGAGGGAGATCGTCAAATGACCTACCCTCAATGACCCCCGACCCCCCCCCCATAAGCCTACACCACAATTGAATACAATAAATACAAGCATGTAAAGTAAATCACTTTTAAATTCGTCTTAAATTCATAGCTCACAGGAAAATAAGGATAACATTAAATTAAACAAACACAAAATGTACAAAAGCTGTGATCAAAAGTCAGCATCTAAAATGTACATCACAATAAATGAAAAAGAAACGTTCTTGGCGACTAGCATGGCCACTTGCCTTGCTGACTTGCTCAGCCTCCGACACACGTCTCATGAGGAATTCTGTGCTTCCACGGCTTGTTTGTGTTGGGCATGTTTAACGTTAAGCATGTTTGTTTGTTTCAGTGGCGTTTTACTGCCATTTAAAGTAACGACAAGTAACAGTTAGCCGCTAACATTAGCCACACTACAGCCGATTACCCATCAGCGCAGCGTCATTTGACGCCAGCACACTCTTCTAAACAGGTCGCGTGTCGCATTCCAGTGGGCATTCCCATGCTTTCACATGGACGCGCATCGCTACGACCGGCGTAGTTAAGACCAGACGTTAGCCCTGTTGGTGCAACAGGCGTTAAAGTCCACTCTAAAGACTGGTCTTAACTAAGACCGACGTAGGAGTTACGACCAGGCGTAGTTAAGACCAGTTGGTGCAACCGGCCCCGGGAGACTCCCGCCTAAATCGCGAGTGTTGGCAGGTATGTGCTATATGTTGTTTTGATGTCTGTATGAGCCACCTGGATCATTTTCTATTGTAGTCTCTAGTGTGACCAAGACCATGTGTCGTCATGATGACAAACTTCATTAGAAACGAGACGTTTATGTAGACCTGTTGTGGGGCTTCTGTGTCCCAGGAGGTAGAGCGTGTTGTCCACTAATCACTTTGGATAAAGTAAGTCGATGGTTGAAATCCCCGGCTCCTCCAGTCCACATCTTGAAGTGTCCTTGAACCCCAAATTGCCCACGATGGTTGCACTAGCACCAAAGAAGGTACATTGATAAGAAGTGACAGTCAATTGAGCGCTCCATTCAATGCAACATCAGCGCGCAGCAGCAGAGATACGCCGCCGCCATTTTGGCCCCTAAGGAGACGAGTGAAAACGGTCTGCCTGTGAAACAGCATCCAGTAAAACATCCCGCCTACAAAGAGCCGTACAAAAGTACCTCTGCCAACCGAGCTGCAACACCGGGGCAGATTTTGTCTCTCTGACCCAAATCTGAGAATCCTATTATTGTGGATCTGATTTTGTCCAGAAATCCATGACTAATATCTGAATTGTAGGCAGAGAGATAACAGAGAAACTATGATCAAAATAGTCATTCCTCTACAGTGCACTCCGTTAATTGTGTTCACTTCTTGTAAATGAAATGAAGGTTAAGGATTCATACATGTTCAGGACCCCCTGGTGGTCGGCCGGACCACACCTTGAGAACAACTGCTTCAGAGGGTCTAATCAGAAACATCGCGTGACTCAAAATGCACAAGTAGTGTCTTGAAATTAAATCAAGCAATTGTAGGCATCGTGGCAGGTTGATTGGTAAACAGTGATTCATATGTTCATAAGTTGAGATGACAAATCATGTAAAAGCCTCAAACAACTAAAAACACTTGTTAATGATGCAGACAGGCCCTGCTTGGCTGCGAATCTGGAGCCATTTTTCACACACACACACACACACACACACACACACACACACACACGCACACACACACACACACACACACACACACACACACACACACACCGTACTATTTGCACCACTCTCTCTCTGAAAGTGAGAAGTTGATTGGCTGTCAACAACTTTCCACTTGCTCTCCCTCCTCTCTCCTCCACAATCTTCTCCTACGGGCTAATTAACGCTAAATGTGCCGCGGGGCGAATGCACAACGCATGGCAATATTTGATTACATGAACAATAAATTACCATCAACAACACGCTCATAAAAGACGTCGGAGAAAAAAAATTGTGACAATGCTAATTATGTACAGTCAAAACCACGGTGTCAGAGCAGGGGGCGCTCTGCTGCGTGGCGAGGACAGGTATAATACAGTTAGCTGTAACACCGCGGCGCGCGCGCGCGCGATCGTAATCTCCATTAACGAGATGATCAGGACAGGTGCACAAAGCTCTGCCAGGCTTCCACCGGCCAATTATACATTTGTGTCAACAACACCTGAGGAAATGACACATCGATGAGATAATGAGTGCGAGAATAAGGTAACACTTTGGCTTCGGCGCTGCTACGTTCCAGCGTATATTAATATATGGAACCCCACTAAGTAGTGTATGTCAGTATGCAGTGAAACGTGAAATGGATTACAAGGATTTGGCTTCACAGTGGAAGTACACATGTGTCAGATGCGTGCGAGTGTATTACCTTATATTAGAGATTTTCATGAAGCTCTTACGAATGAACGTCTCCTTACAACAGTTTTCACGAGGTAAACAAGCGGGTTAATGCGCTAGATTATAAGTCAGGTGTTGACACATTTCAATTTAGCGTTCGTCAGACGCTGAGAGTGATTTAAAATGAGGTCAACGGAAGAAAAGCCTTCGATTCCTGGATCAGCAGTGTTACAAAAATGACTTTCAAACAAACTGTTGGAATATAACGAGAGATGTTCGCGAGAGCAGAAAGTAGCGAGGGCAGCTGTTTTGGGTCTGCTGCTACGGCCGTAAACCGTTTCGCTCTGCCTAGCAACAGACCCAAAACAAGAAGGGCGGCTTTCCCCTCCTGCTGCCCCCTCGCTACTTTCTGCTCTCGCAAATATCTCTCGTTATATTCTAACAGTTTGTTTGAAAGTAATTTTGTAATTTTGTGATTATGGCCGAAGTGGCTGCCGCAAACCGTTTCATTTCACTTCCTGATGACACCGGCCAGCAGACAGACTAATCATCAAGACAACACTCGCCGATTCACTCTGCTTTCGAGCGAGACTACTCTGCGTTGGTCTCGTCTAATATTAGAGGTAAGATGTGAGGCATCGATATTAAATGTTTCGAAAATCTTGCTTGTAGCTGCTTTAATGCGCTAGATTATAAGTCAGGTGTTGACACATTTGAATTGAGCGTTTGTCAGACGCTGAGAGTGATTTAAAATGAGGTCAACGGAAGAAAAGGCTTCGATTCCCGGATCAGCAGTGTTACAAGGAACCTATAGCAAAGGGGTCAGAGGTCACAGCACCTTGACAACAGAAGAGGCAGCCCAGTTAACCTGCTCGCTAACAAACCAGCAGGGGAGAGAACCAGAGAGCAGCTGAAACAATGTGGCTGCAGATCCATTCAGTAACGTACACATTACACGTAACGTACACATAACATAACATATACATTCGGTAACTCATTAAGAGTGAATAGTGTCACACGGTGGATTAAATGTAGGTTACTGTGACACAGTAAACTGTTCTTGTCTTTAGCCCTATAGTGACAGCCCTAACGCAAACCTGGCTCAAAAATATGAATGTCTTAACTGTTATGAGCGCTACTCGGCCTGACCTACGCTAGCTAGCACCTCATAAAATAGCCACTTTACTACGTTGTATATACTGCAGCACAGTCACCACATTGTATATAGCAGTCACTGTAAAAAGAGTGTTTGCATTCAATGTGACTAGTATGCCTCACTCGTTTATGTGTTTGTGAGTTATCTAGCCGGGTTACTCTCAGTTCAGAACATCGTCCCGCTGTCTGGTCTGGTCTGGTGAACCCTGGCGAGCCCTGGCGTGGCACGCGGGGACAAAACCCTCTCCGGCCGTCTCCAAACTTACGCTTGGCCAGCCCCGACTTTGTTGTGTTGGCTTGAAAGTTGAGAGGAAATTTGGAAATCCAGTCTCCAAACATGGTGATGTGTCTGTGTTAATGTTCCCGTAGCCTACCTCGTTATTGTCTCCACATTTGTCAATGTCTATCTCTCCACTGTGGCTTGCTGGCATATTAGCCAGCATCTCACCGCTAGCCACCAGCAGCTCAGAGCAGCCATTCAGATAGCATCAGCCATGGCATCCGGTGCCCGTGTCTCCTCGGTGTCCACACACATATCCAGCTGTCCAAACAGCAGCTCCACCTGTGGCTAGCATTCTCTGACCTGTGGCTACCATTCTCTGACCTGTGGCTACCATTCTCTGACCTGTGGCTACCATTCTCTGGCCTGTGGCTACCATTCTCTGACCTGTGGCTAGCATTCTCTGACCTGTGGCTACCATTCTCTGGCCTGTGGCTACCATTCTCTGGCCTGTGGCTAGCATTCTCTGGCCTGTGGCTACCATTCTCTGGCCTGTGGCTACCATTCTCTGGCCTGTGGCTACCATTCTCTGACCTGTGGCTAGCATTCTCTGACCTGTGGCTACCATTCTCTGGCCTGTGGTTAGCATTCTGTGGCGTATCAACAGCCAGCCGACTGCTTCAGCTCGGTCTCTTTTTCTCCCTCCTCTCAAGATTCAAGAGTGCAGTGGTCACATGACTCACAACAATAGTAGGAGAGTAAGGAGACAAAGCAATACAGCAAAATCACAACAATTAAAGTGACATACTGTGTGATGGGGAGGAGCTATGATCATGTCAGTGGGGGGGGGGGGGGGGGGGGGGGGGGGGGGGCGGGGGTGGTCCCCAGGCCGTTAGCAAGAGGGCACCTTATTAAATACTGAAAACAAGTAGGAGAAGATGCTACTCTAAATTAAGGAAGTCCTCTCACACTGACGTCATGACTGTGAGACCTCCTGCCTCAAGACGTATCGTAACACCTATGACCATATCTTGTGCCCAGTGCAAGGGCAACATCTTTGCTAGTTTCAAGCACTCAAAATCTTAAAAGTTTCCTTTCAATTACCACCGGGTCAGTACATCAAAGGACGTGGTAAATAAAAGAAAAAGGGGAGATTTTGAGTACTATAGGCACTAGCAAAGATTTTGCCCTGGCACTTGCACTGGGTGTTAGAAATGGTCCCTCTCTACTCCAAAACACTTTGAGTTGTAGCTTGAGAAGAGTGGGCTCAGTTAAACTGAACAAACTGTTCATGCTACATTAACGCTAGCTGTTTGAACCCTCTCCAGGGTATTCAGCATTTTCCTCTGTAGACAGCAGTGTGACAGACAGGAGTGGAAACGCTAACAAGCAATGAATCCTCTTTAAACGCCTCGGTCTCCATCACTGGATCAAAAGATTGTGACATATTGCAGAGAGGAGTGACGCGTCTGTCTCTCTAACCCCCTCTTTTCTCTTTTTTCTCTCTAACACTTTCCCTCTTCCTCACATCTCTTTCTCTCTTACTTTCTTTCTCATATTTAACAAATCTCGATGATAGTTTCCGAGTTGTGACTTTGTGTGACCCAGCGCCGCTGCTGGCCATTTGGGTGGCCTAGGCGTAAATTTTTGCAGCATGTTGAAGAAATAAATGTTCAGTTTGAACAACACCCGTTCTGCTCATTATAGAGCAAGATGATGCTTCCACTACACAACACTGTATTTACGGAGGCTACGTTACATACTGTATTTGCGGGAGTGGAGAGGAATCTCACACGTACTGATGTGACCGATGGAAACGTGAGTTTGTTTACTTTATCGCATGTAGTTAACAAGGAGATCCCACAACTTTGTTTTAAGGGGGCACCGTGGCCAGTTCAAAAAAGCCAAACTGGCCGTGTGGAGAGTTAATTGTAGAAGGGGCATAAAAAAATACAAAAAAACCACGATTTCAGACGGACAAGCCCGTCTTTTATTATCACACGAACACTTCAACACATGCATGCGGCCACAACACCCTCATGCTGACGGTGGCCGGTGAAATTTGTCCTCTGCATTTGACCCATCCAGGCTTGTCCTTTCCTCCAGGGGGCAGGCCAGGAGCAGTGGTCACTTTTTCTTTCCAGCGCCCGGGGACCAACTTCGGATGTTGTCGTCACTGGTCGGATGACGATCTTCTGCATGTTTTTAGTGGGGGGTTATGTATGGAGGAACCCCCTGGGGAGCACGGGGAGAACATGCAAACTCCACACAGAAAGGCCCTTTCGACGAGATAGCCCACCTGGGCAGTAGGCACTGAAGATATGGGGGGGTCACAACTCCAGCGCCCACAGCGTCCCAGGCGAGAATCGAACTCAGAACCTTCTAGCTGTGAGGCGACAGCGCTACCGACTGCGCCACCGTACATTACCAAACTGCGGGGGGCATCCACTGCACTGTCTGTTTGACTGTGGTATTCCTGCTCTGGATGATGCCCTATAGGCGACACTTGGTGCCCTATACGCTCAGCGCGTTGTACGCGTGTAGGTAGCATCGACCCTGGTGTGACCTTTCGGGACTACAAAAATGGCAGAAAGTCCATGTCACAAATTGACAGTAAAAAAATATTTTTTGTTATTCTGATCATAGTAGCTATCATTTATTTTTAGTAGTCTAGTTGCACATTATGGCCTATATATAGCTACCATAATGACCCACTACTTGCTTTTGGTAAGAAAACACCAGTCTGAGTGCCTGGAAGCATGCTGTGGGTCTAAGCTCTGCCATTGGTGCCGACCGGCCCCGGCCGACCGCCGCTGTGAAACAACAACAACAACAACGCTAGCTCGTTGCTACACGCTGAAAATGACAAGTTTTGACCAAGATTTGGATTGTGCAATAAAGCAGGCCTGCTAGATACTTTGGGTGGATGGTTGTAAAGATAACAGAGCCTTTCCCCAGAGTGAGAGTAAGAGCAGCCAGACTCTCTCCTGCGCTGGTACAGCGTGAAATGGAGATAGTCTGGCAAGCGAGACTATAGCCACGAGAAAACAACCTTTGTTCAGGCGTCCATGTTTGTTGCTCTTTCCGACCAGGAGCACTTGAATGGTGTCATGTCGTAATTACGACTTCACAACTGGGAAGTAGGAGCTTGTGAATGCAGCATTACGCTCACCTTCTGTTTTCCCCTCAGCACTCCTTCCCTTTCTCCGATCCAGCCATCTTTCTTCAGACACATCTCCTTTCTTCGTTCCCTCTTTTCTCTCCTTCTACTGTATTCTCACTCTTCCTCCCAAACGTCTCGCCCTTCCTCTCCCTCGCAGATGTCTTCCCCCTCTCTTTCTTCAAAACACCTCCTCCCTCTCTATTTACATTCTCCCTTTCTCTTTGTCCTTGATCTCCAAAGGGCCCTTTTGACAGTGAGGCGGTAAAGCAGGAAGTAAAGCATGCGGAGTAGCCATAATATCAATGAGGGCCCTGGCACTGGAACACCTCAATGGAGTGGAACCCTCATTAATGGTATTGGGTACGCTTGCTTTATACTTCCTGCTTTACCACCTCAAAACGGTTGCTGTGAAAAGGGTCTATGTACTTATCTTCCTTCCCCCTTTTCCATGTTCAATCTCGTTCCTCTTCTTTCCAATACTTTTCTCTCTCCTTTATTTCATTACGACTCCTCCTCACCTCTATCTCCAATCAATGCACTCTCATTGTCTTTCTGTCTTTCTTTCTTTCACGCGTACTCTCGCCCTTCGTCTTCGATCCTCTCCGACACACTCCCTCCTTTCTTCCAGACCCCCTTTTCCTTTCTCCTAACACGTGTAATCTCTCCCTTTCTTCCCCCCTCCCCCCCTCTCTGTCTCTCTCTCTCTCTCTCTCTTCTGACACATTTTGCTCTCTTCCCTTCTTCTTCTCCTCCTCGTCAGGACGCAGCAGCGACACGGCGGCGGTGGAGGTGAAGGCGGTGGAAGGAGAGCGAGAGACACAGAGAGAGAGAGAGAGAGAGAGAGAGACACAGAGAGAGAGAGAGAGAGACACAGAGAGAGAGAGAGAGAGAGAGAGAGGCAGGCTTGTCTTAGCGTGCCATCTGTCCTCATGGCTGACGTTGGCTCTAATTACCGCCTCTCCCCTGGCTAATGCTGCCTCATTAGGCCAGAGGAGCATGTGCAGCCGACACCAGCGTTTGCACTATAGAAACGGCAGCCTGAGCCATTATGGGATCAGGAAATCTGTCTGGTGCGAAAGGCAATTCACACCAGCGGCTAAACGCTCATTTCGCTTCTCTCCCTCTCTCTCTCTCTCTCTCTCTCTCTCTCTCTCTCTCTCTCTCTCTCTCTCTCTCTCTCTCTCTCTCTCTCTCTCTCTCTCTCTCTGTCTCTCTCTCTCCCTCTCTCTCTCTCTCCCTCTTTCTCCCTCTCTCTCTTTCGTCTGGCTTGGAAGGATTTTGGAAGCCCAAGGCCAAACCACCAAAACAAAAGAGTCAACGAAGAATCCTGCTCCAATATTTGCTTTTAATAACATCTAAAGACGGGCATTGCAAATTAGTTTAGGCTAGACTCTAGGCTATAGCCTAAATCAGGGATACTCAACTTGCTTTGCCCAGGGGGCCACTTCTGCAAAACGACAGGAGGCCAGGGGCCAGTTAATAAACAAACATTAATATTATTTTTTCTGTAGCGGATTGTAGGTTTTTAGGGTGTCAGCCGGTGTTTAGTCTCACAATTTCATGCACACAGCATAGTTAGTTAGTTAAGTTAGTGAAGTACATAATATACTGTAAGTGCCTGGGCGGTGAGCAGATGGCAATTTGACAATTTAGCTGGAGCTCAGTCAAACTTTATTTAACATTAGTTTTCATTGTGAATTAGAAAATGGTCAGGGGGCCACTCTGCATCCTATCGCGGGCCGCATCTGGCCCCCAGGCCGCAAGTTGAATATCACTGGCCTAAATGTTGTGATATATCTGAACGTTTCTTGTTAAATGTTCTGTGTATACGTATCTGTTCTTACACAAACATGAAATTAAATGAAAATATATATGGGTTATATAAATATAACCCATGTTTTCTGTATTGAAGCTGCTAATACCTGATATCTTGTGCTGACAGTCAGTAGCCGATCTTTAAATTTGGGTGCCCAAATGGTTGTATTCAGTGTTTCCCCCATTGTTTGTTTTGTTTTAAGGCAGAGAGACCTATTGAGAAACTCTGGTAGATGTCACTGCCTTTAAATTAACTCATTCATGGCCAGTTTAGGACTGCCAATATTTAGCTCAGGCCAAAGATTTTCATAATTGTTGGTCATCTTTCAAGACCCACAGTAAATTATCTATTAGCACCAAAGTGATTTGCAATACCTCAAAATGAAGATGTACGTCTCTGGGTTCACCAGGAAAAAAAAGTGAGCTTTTAGCATGTTCTGTACTCTACTTATAGCCATTTATATACACCCTGTTTTCACCAAAAAGGTCTCTCTGAGAAGAGAAATTGGAGAAAAAGGCATTTTTGTAAAGGACACAATCTCAGGCAGAACTCGCTCTCAATTCTTTTATTTTGAACTGTATTGACATCAGACATGTAAATATTATTCGTTATGACACAAATGACAAAAAAAATATATATATATATACATGAAGTGCTTTTTTTACATTCAACAATACAGTTTACTCAGTGTGAGTGAGTGTGAATGTGTGTGTGTGCGCGGGGCCCATGTGTGTCTCTTTACATTACATTTCGTCATTTAGCAGACACTTTTATCCAAAGCAGCCTTGCAGCAGTAGAGTAACATCAACACACACACACACACACACACACAGAGAGAGTTCTGTCCACAGCTGCTGCTGGATCGCACCTCCTTCCCAGGGAACACTATTGATCTCCCCGCAAATTAGCATAGGAGGAGAACACCAAACTGGTCTGAGATCAGCGTCTAGCCTCCTCTGCCTCTGCATCGTTGCAATGCATATATATCAACAACAAAATGTGTGGCGAGGCTGCCAAGCTTTACGGGCTTCCCGAACTACAATTTTGCGTGATCTGTGTTTGAAAGAGCCTATAGTCACTTTCAATGTAATCCCGGCGGGTCTTTGCACGGCGCAAATGCGCTCTGAAAAATGCCTCCTGTCTGTTGCTGTGTTGTCCTCGTTCTCTTCCTCCTCCTCTCGTTCGGGCTGGGACACAGGAACGGGGTCCGGCTTGGCTTTGGGACCAGGCGCTGGAACCGGATCGATCATGTTGGTCACGGGTTTGACTACCGCGAACAACTCATCCAGGTTCGCTGCCCTGCAGCAAGGCGACCGGCGCAGCGCGCCGAGGGGCGTTTCAATGGCGTTTCTCCCACTCTGCAACAGGCAGCGTTTCTCCGTTTTCTGTTATTTCCTCCTCCCCCATTTCAAAACAACAGCTGCGTAGTTGTTTGTTCACGTGTTGTCGGCTTGCCTTTGAGGCCAGGGACCTGATACCATGTCACAGGCTGGGGAAGTGTTTGAACTACGCTAAGCTCTAATAAAAACAAAAACACGTCAAACACGTATTTGGCTGGGAGTCACACTCCTGATAAGACGTTAAAGACGTATATGGCCAGGAATGAGTTAAGAGAGCAGACTATGCTTTTGGGGGCGTGATTGACAGGTCGGCTGTACGGTGATCGCGTAACTCGCCGCTCACAGACCGACAGCAGGTGGCGCTTCACTTCTGTTTGCAAATAACCAAGATGGCCGATGGTGAAAAAGCCAAACTCAAGGGTTCAAAATGGGGGTCCACAAACCAATGGGTGATATGTCACGATAGCGACGTCCATATTTATTATACTGTCTATGGGTCAGCAGGAATGTCTACACATCACAGGTGACCACATCTGATAGTTAATCTCAGAGGCCATTTACACCTGGCGCTAAACATGCGTTTTCTGTGATCAGATTGCAATCAGATTGTATTTTATCACTTCAGCCGGATTCCATTTACACCTGGCGTTAACATGCATTTTCTGCAATCTGATTGCAATCAGATTGCAGAAATGGTTGTCCTCTCAGTCCGCATAAAGTTGCTGTATCCAGATTGAGAGGACACATTGCATTTACACTTGTGTTCAATGTGTACACAATGCATCCCTGACCACCTCCGGAGGTGGTTTGGCCGATCAGATTGCAATCCTTCTTCAATGCGTTTTGGGGGTGTTTACACCTGGCATTTCAAGTGATAAAACACAATCTGATTGCAATCTGATCACAGAAAACACATGTTAGTGCCAGGTGTAAATGGCCTCAAAGATGATATCAGCCTCATTAGCCTGTTGATCAGTGTTGGGCAAGTTACTTTCAAAATGTAATATACTACATATTGCTAGTTACTTTCATTTGAAAGTAATAAGTTACTTTACAATATTACTGTCTGTGTGGAGTAACTCGTTACTTATTACACTATCTTTTGCATTACTTTCACCAAAAGAACAGCAGCAGCAGAACGACGTTGCCGCCACGGAACGATCCCGAAAAATTATTTCAACCATCTTGACACCGTCAGTCTAAACAATCCAAAATTCAAAATGTTATCATTTCCTTTGTTATTGTCATCTATAGTGGTTATTTGCATAAAAACACACGGTTTGATTAGGAAATGATTGTATCTTTATTTAAATAGGTGCTTTGATTTAAAAAAAAATAACTCAATTTGTAACTTGAGTTACTTGACAAAGTATAATATTACTGAAATCCTATAAGTAATAAGTTATATTACTGAGTTACTGCTAAAAGTAATATATTACATGTAATATGTTACTGAGTTACCCCCCAACACTGGTGTTGATATATCACATATATGCGCGCACGCACACGCGCACACACACACACACACACACACACACACACACACACACACACACACACACACACACACACACACACACGCGCACACACACACACACACACACACACACACACACGCTCTGCCCTCAAAGCTTAATATTTGCTTCATTCTTGGTCCTTTTTTTTACAGACCAAAATAAAAGATGGGACCTCAGCAGTCCAGAGCTGCCTGCTGCCTGCATTAATTGATCTGTAGAAGCGGGGCCTAAATATGACTATTATGTTTTTCCTTTATTTAACATACACGAAAGAGAGAGACAGAGAGAGAGAGAGAGAGAGAGAGAGAGAGAGAGACACACAGAGAGACACAGATAGAGAGAGAGAGAGAGAGAGAGAGAGAGACAGAGAGAGAGAGAGAGACAGAGAGACAGAGAGAGAGACAGAGAGAGAGAGAGACAGACAGATAGAGAGAGAGAGAGAGAGAGAGAGAGACAGAGAGAGAGAGACAGAGAGAGAGACAGATAGACAGAGAGAGAGACAGAGAGAGAGAGACAGAGAGAGAGAGACAGAGAGAGAGACAGAGAGAGAGAGACAGAGAGAGAGAGAGAGAGAGAGAGAGAGACAGAGAGGGAGACAGAGAGAGAGAGACAGAGAGAGAGAGAGAGAGAGAGAGACAGAGAGAGAGACAGAAAGAGAGAGAGGTTTGGGAGAGAGAATCAGGATGACGTGATTGACAGTTATTGGTTGGCGAGACTCACTGGGACCTGGATATCTTTCTGATATCTCCTCAAAGCTGTTTCTAATGCTGGTTTAACAATGAATCTGTATACTCATTAAGGTTGATGTTGAGCTCCGCCTCCTGCACGCCACTGTCTGTCATCATATAAGGTTGATGCTGAGCTCCGCCCCCTGGATGCCGCTGATACTGGCAGGGTGTTCCCTCTGGCAGCTAGCCAAGCTCGGTTTGGACTTTATATATCTTGAAAATCGAGTTAAATCCGGTTGTAATGTAAAATCGAGGTAAATAGTGAAAGTGGATTAAAGGTCTTTGCACACACAGTCCGATTGTATGCGTGTTTTTTAATCCGTCATCTGAAAACACAGACGGGTCCCAGCTCGCAAAAATCTATTGACTGATGCGGAAAACGCAGAAAATCGAACCTCGTCCGAAAACTTAAATGACGGACGTAGTTGTCGGACTCGGTGTGTCAATGATGATTGACACAAATGAGGTCGTATTCTTTCTTTTTTTCGTGCGCCAATTTCGGACGAAAATACGGACTTGGTGTGCAAAAGCCTTTACTGCTGAGAGTGTGTCTCCTTGCAGGGCCTCAGGTTTCCAGGCCGGTGATGAATCATCTGACACAGCGTGAGATAGAGATCAAGCTGTTTCTTCTTGTATCTGCATTGTGGTTTCCTCGCGCTGACAGCAGTAAATCTGACTGTGGGAATCCATAATTGCAGTTTATCAAACGTCTGGTGTGCGAGGACCCGTAAACTCTCCCGAAGCCGTCTGAAGCCATTGTTTAGCGAGGATGTTCAAGACAAAGCGCTGTGGCAACACGGTTAACCAGAGACAACACGACAAAAGAGCAGAGATGCTTATGCTCATAGGGAGGGGAGGTGTTAGTCACGTGACGGTGAATAATCAGCGAGACGCTTAGCAGCGCCGGGGAGACGAGGAGGAGAAGCTTCCGATGCCAACACAAACCCATTTATTCAAGGTGACAGTTAACGCTGTAGCATGCAACTGCACATTAAAATACCTGCAGAGGAGAAGTCTGTAAAAAAAACATTCTGGGTTGTTTTATCTTTCATTCTCTGGCCTTTCAGCATCACTTGGTGTTTTTCATCTAGACTAGTTCAGCGCCCATTCCCCTCCCTCCCCTTTCCCCCCCATTTGTACATAATGCTCTCTCTCCACCCCCCACCCAATCCTCCCCCTGCTTGCACCGCTCCCCCCTCAATTGGTCGAATTGGTCGATCTGACGAACGATATGTGAAAGCTGTGTTCTGATTGGTCGAATTGCACAAGATTTGACACTGTTCTTGAGATAAACCATTTTTTGTGTTGCCAGTAGGTGGCAGTATGAATATGCATGTGTCCGAATTGCATGAAATTCGGCACTGCACTCTGTCTGGTCCCCAGCAGCGCACCCGTCAAGTTTGAAGTTGATCGGACAAACAGTTCTTGAGATAAACCTCTGTTTGTGTTGCCACTAGTGCTGTGACTACGGGCATGTCAAAAATTCGGCAGCACACTGCGTCTGGTTCCCAGCAGCGCAGTCCGTCTGGTTCCCAGCAGCGCACTCCCCGTAAACCAATGTTTGTGTTGCCAGTAGGTGACGCCATGTCTATGCGTGCGTCCAAATTTGACTAAATTCGGCACTGCACTCCGTCGGCGCACTCCCCGAGTTTGAAGTCAATACGACGAACCTTTCTCAAGCTATGTGAAGGACAGACAGAGAGACAGACAGACGCTTCCTTCATTAGATAGATTTGTCTTTCAACCTTGTGAATAGCTTTGTAACTAGGTGGATTTCCATACACAAGTTTGTATGCACATTTTCAATGTATGTATTAAAAAACCTGAGTGGAAACACTTATGCTGCAGGTGCACAAGTTCCTGGCCGTGGTCAACCTGCAGCTGGATCGCATCATCAGGAAGTACGGTACAATGGTACAATGTGTGCATTGATTGTAGATTTCTACAGATCTCTACAGACACGTAGAGAATGTAGTACTACTTACTTACTGTAGAAAGTATTCTATAACATAGTACTACTTACTTACTGTAGAAAGTATTCCCTCTGGTGGCGTCCATATGTTCATTATTCCTACTTAAGAACTAATTGAGGTGATATGAGGATGACGGCCAACGAGCAAAACTGGGCTAATGACCAACATAATTCAATGCCAAAATGTATGTCCCCGTGTGCTGAAATATATCATATAATATATATATATATATATATATATATATATATCACGCTGATTCATGAATGTTGATATGGAGGTTTCATGCCAAAACGCTCATATACATCCTCGTTGTTACCTCCAGCTTGGTTAGGCTTTCCTCCAGATCCTGTTAGTCCCCATAGCCATTTCATTTGAGTGAGACCATTTTTCAAAACGTCTCACTGTATAGGACGAATCAGCGTGACGTCACTTGACACCCAGAAATGCAGAACCCCGCGGCAGTTATTCGTATGAGTTGTGCCAAACAAACGTTAATATCTCGAAAACTATACATCACATCGCTTATATTTTTACATTCTGAGTGAGAGCAGAATTAGCACAAGAGTTTGATGTATAATATATGCATGTCGTGTTAAAGTTGTGTGAACTGTCGCAGTTTTTAAAATGTAAACAGAGTCAAGCCGGCTAGAGCAGACACTCACGCCTCGCGCCACTTGGGCTCCATAGGGTTCCATTGCCGTTGCCATCCAGTGACGCGGTTTGTTTACTAAAATGCTGCTCGGCTGATCCCTTGTATAAAATGAAAAAAAGAAACATTAGTGGTTAATAACCGAGTATAGTAGCCTATAAACATAATTTTTCCACAATTTAGCTAACGTTACTACGCCCGCAAACTTGATATGTATTCTTAAGCTAGTAGCTCCGTGTCACGTCCAAGGAGGTATTAATGTAAAACTGTGCAGGGTCTACTTGCAGATACGTACGTATGGAACTGCACTGTCTAGAACTGCACTGTCTAGAACTGCAGTGGGGCTTGGCTCTCTGGCTCTGCAGGCGATGTTTCTCCTCCACCAACACCGAAGCTCCACCGGGCTCGGCCCAAACCACCACCAAACCAGAGCCATCGAGATATAAAGAGTTGCATCATCTCGGTTCACTCGTTTTTCTTATTCATTTTTTTACCTCACGACAGTTCCCGGAAGTATGCATTATGCAGCCATTCAAACGGCCCACCACGTACCTCCTGGAACTATCCTCGGAACTATGGTTGATGCTATAGGATGGAGGCTACATGAGTCACGATGAAGCATTTTGGACTTCCGTTGGCGCAACTCTCTCCTCAGTGGAACTGGCCCGGACGGAAGCGGCAGCAGCCCAAATCCAGGCCGACGCCCACACCACGAACGGTGCCGCCATCCGCAGCCCACGGCCAATCACATCCTCTGCCCACCGCCGGCGTCTGTTCAGGTCAGACCTCACACTCCCACCGTGACGGCAACACAGAAACCCCCGGTGCAGGGGGGGCTCCACTGTGTTGGAACAGATGATCGCATGTGGTCGATACGCTGTGGAAGAATTGTAGCGCTTTGAACCAAGAGAAGACATGAGACATCCAGAGACACCTAGACTACTCTCCAAAATAAAATAAAACCAAGAGGAGACATGAGACATCCAGAGACACCTAGACTACTCTCCAAAATAAAATAAAACCAAGAGGAGACATGAGACATCCAGAGACACCTAGACTACTCTCCAAAATAAAATAAAACCAAGAGGAGACATGAGACATCCAGAGACACCTAGACTACTCTCCAAAATAAAATAAAACCAAGAGGAGACATGAGACATCCAGAGACACCTAGACTACTCTCCAAAATAAAATAAAACCAAGAGGAGACATGAGACATCCAGAGACACCTAGACTACTCTCCAAAATAAAATAACCAAGAGGAGACATGAGACATCCAGAGACACCTAGACTACTCTCCAAAATAAAATAAAACCAAGAGGAGACATGAGACATCCAGAGACACCTAGACTACTCTCCAAAATAAAATAAAACCAAGAGGAGACATGAGACATCCAGAGACACCTAGACTACTCTCCAAAATAAAATAAAACCAAGAGGAGACATGAGACATCCAGAGACACCTACTCTCCAAAATAAAATAAAACCAAGAGGGGACATGAGACATCCAGAGACACCTAGACTACTCTCCAAAATAAAATAAAACCAAGAGGAGACATGAGACATCCAGAGACACCTAGACTACTCTCCAAAATAAAATAAAACCAAGAGGAGACATGAGACATCCAGAGACACCTACTCTCCAAAATAAAATAAAACCAAGAGGAGACATGAGACATCCAGAGACACCTAGACTACTCTCCAAAATAAAATAAAACCAAGAGGAGACATGAGACATCCAGAGACACCTAGACTACTCTCCAAAATAAAATAAAACCAAGAGGAGACATGAGACATCCAGAGACACCTACTCTCCAAAATAAAATAAAACCAAGAGGAGACATGAGACATCCAGAGACACCTAGACTACTCTCCAAAATAAAATAAAACCAAGAGGAGACATGAGACATCCAGAGACACCTAGACTACTCTCCAAAATAAAATAAAACCAAGAGGAGACATGAGACATCCAGAGACACCTAGACTACTCTCCAAAATAAAATAAAACCAAGAGGAGACATGAGACATCCAGAGACACCTACTATCCAAAATAAAATAAAACCAAGAGGAGACATGAGACATCCAGAGACACCTAGACTACTCTCCAAAATAAAATAAAACCAAGAGGAGACATGAGACATCCAGAGACACCTAGACTACTCTCCAAAATAAAATAAAACCAAGAGGAGACATGAGACATCCAGAGACACCTAGACTACTCTCCAAAATAAAATAAAACCAAGAGGAGACATGAGACATCCAGAGACACCTACTCTCCAAAATAAAATAAAACCAAGAGGAGACATGAGACATCCAGAGACACCTAGACTACTCTCCAAAATAAAATAAAACCAAGAGGAGACATGAGACATCCAGAGACACCTAGACTACTCTCCAAAATAAAATAAAACCAAGAGGAGACATGAGACATCCAGAGACACCTACTCTCCAAAATAAAATAAAACCAAGAGGAGACATGAGACATCCAGAGACACCTAGACTACTCTCCAAAATAAAATAAAACCAAGAGGAGACATGAGACATCCAGAGACACCTAGACTACTCTCCAAAATAAAATAAAACCAAGAGGAGACATGAGACATCCAGAGACACCTAGACTACTCTCCAAAATAAAATAAAACCAAGAGGAGACATGAGACATCCAGAGACACCTACTCTCCAAAATAAAATAAAACCAAGAGGAGACATGAGACATCCAGAGACACCTAGACTACTCTCCAAAATAAAATAAAACCAAGAGGAGACATGAGACATCCAGAGACACCTAGACTACTCTCCAAAATAAAATAAAACCAAGAGGAGACATGAGACATCCAGAGACACCTAGACTACTCTCCAAAATAAAATAAAACCAAGAGGAGACATGAGACATCCAGAGACACCTAGACTACTCTCCAAAATAAAATAAAACCAAGAGGAGACATGAGACATCCAGAGACACCTAGACTACTCTCCAAAATAAAATAAAACCAAGAGGAGACATGAGACATCCAGAGACACCTAGACTACTCTCCAAAATAAAATAAAACCAAGAGGAGACATGAGACATCCAGAGACACCTAGACTACTCTCCAAAATAAAATAAAACCAAGAGGAGACATGAGACATCCAGAGACACCTAGACTACTCTCCAAAATAAAATAAAACCAAGAGGAGACATGAGACATCCAGAGACACCTAGACTACTCTCCAAAATAAAATAAAACCAAGAGGAGACATGAGACATCCAGAGACACCTACTCTCCAAAATAAAATAAAACCAAGAGGAGACATGAGACATCCAGAGACACCTACTCTCCAAAATAAAATAAAACCAAGAGGAGACATGAGACATCCAGAGACACCTAGACTACTCTCCAAAATAAAATAAAACCAAGAGGAGACATGAGACATCCAGAGACACCTAGACTACTCTCCAAAATAAAATAAAACCAAGAGGAGACATGAGACATCCAGAGACACCTAGACTACTCTCCAAAATAAAATAAAACCAAGAGGAGACATGAGACATCCAGAGACACCTAGACTACTCCCCAAAATAAAATAACCAAGAGGAGACATGAGACATCCAGAGACACCTACTCTCCAAAATAAAATAAAACCAAGAGGAGACATGAGACATCCAGAGACACCTAGACTACTCTCCAAAATAAAATAAAACCAAGAGGAGACATGAGACATCCAGAGACACCTAGACTACTCCCCAAAATAAAATAACCAAGAGGAGACATGAGACATCCAGAGACACCTACTCTCCAAAATAAAATAAAACCAAGAGGAGACATGAGACATCCAGAGACACCTACTCTCCAAAATAAAATAAAACCAAGAGGAGACATGAGACATCCAGAGACACCTACTCTCCAAAATAAAATAAAACCAAGAGGAGACATGAGACATCCAGAGACACCTAGACTACTCCCCAAAATAAAATAAAACCAAGAGGAGACATGAGACATCCAGAGACACCTAGACTACTCTCCAAAATAAAATAAAACCAAGAGGAGACATGAGACATCCAGAGACACCTACTCTCCAAAATAAAATAAAACCAAGAGGAGACATGAGACATCCAGAGACACCTAGACTACTCTCCAAAATAAAATAAAACCAAGAGGAGACATGAGACATCCAGAGACACCTAGACTACTCTCCAAAATAAAATAAAACCAAGAGGAGACATGAGACATCCAGAGACACCTAGACTACTCTCCAAAATAAAATAAAACCAAGAGGAGACATGAGACATCCAGAGACACCTAGACTACTCTCCAAAATAAAATAAAACCAAGAGGAGACATGAGACATCCAGAGACACCTAGACTACTCTCCAAAATAAAATAACCAAGAGGAGACATGAGACATCCAGAGACACCTACTCTCCAAAATAAAATAAAACCAAGAGGAGACATGAGACATCCAGAGACACCTAGACTACTCTCCAAAATAAAATAAAACCAAGAGGAGACATGAGACATCCAGAGACACCTAGACTACTCTCCAAAATAAAATAACCAAGAGGAGACATGAGACATCCAGAGACACCTACTCTCCAAAATAAAATAAAACCAAGAGGAGACATGAGACATCCAGAGACACCTAGACTACTCTCCAAAATAAAATAAAACCAAGAGGAGACATGAGACATCCAGAGACACCTAGACTACTCCCCAAAATAAAATAAAACCAAGAGGAGACATGAGACATCCAGAGACACCTAGACTACTCTCCAAAATAAAATAAAACCAAGAGGAGACATGAGACATCCAGAGACACCTACTCTCCAAAATAAAATAAAACCAAGAGGAGACATGAGACATCCAGAGACACCTAGACTACTCTCCAAAATAAAATAAAACCAAGAGGAGACATGAGACATCCAGAGACACCTAGACTACTCTCCAAAATAAAATAAAACCAAGAGGAGACATGAGACATCCAGAGACACCTAGACTACTCTCCAAAATAAAATAAAACCAAGAGGAGACATGAGACATCCAGAGACACCTAGACTACTCTCCAAAATAAAATAAAACCAAGAGGAGACATGAGACATCCAGAGACACCTACTCTCCAAAATAAAATAAAACCAAGAGGAGACATGAGACATCCAGAGACACCTAGACTACTCCCCAAAATAAAATAAAACCAAGAGGAGACATGAGACATCCAGAGACACCTAGACTACTCTCCAAAATAAAATAAAACCAAGAGGAGACATGAGACATCCAGAGACACCTAGACTACTCTCCAAAATAAAATAAAACCAAGAGGAGACATGAGACATCCAGAGACACCTAGACTACTCTCCAAAATAAAATAAAACCAAGAGGAGACATGAGACATCCAGAGACACCTAGACTACTCTCCAAAATAAAATAAAACCAAGAGGAGACATGAGACATCCAGAGACACCTACTCTCCAAAATAAAATAAACCCAAGAGGAGACATGAGACATCCAGAGACACCTAGACTACTCCCCAAAATAAAATAAAACCAAGAGGAGACATGAGACATCCAGAGACACCTAGACTACTCTCCAAAATAAAATAAAACCAAGAGGAGACATGAGACATCCAGAGACACCTAGACTACTCTCCAAAATAAAATAAAACCAAGAGGAGACATGAGACATCCAGAGACACCTAGACTACTCTCCAAAATAAAATAAAACCAAGAGGAGACATGAGACATCCAGAGACACCTAGACTACTCTCCAAAATAAAATAAAACCAAGAGGAGACATGAGACATCCAGAGACACCTAGACTACTCTCCAAAATAAAATAAAACCAAGAGGAGACATGAGACATCCAGAGACACCTAGACTACTCTCCAAAATAAAATAAAACCAAGAGGAGACATGAGACATCCAGAGACACCTAGACTACTCTCCAAAATAAAATAAAACCAAGAGGAGACATGAGACATCCAGAGACACCTAGACTACTCTCCAAAATAAAATAAAACCAAGAGGAGACATGAGACATCCAGAGACACCTAGACTACTCTCCAAAATAAAATAAAACCAAGAGGAGACATGAGACATCCAGAGACACCTACTCTCCAAAATAAAATAAAACCAAGAGGAGACATGAGACATCCAGAGACACCTAGACTACTCTCCAAAATAAAATAAAACCAAGAGGAGACATGAGACATCCAGAGACACCTAGACTACTCTCCAAAATAAAATAAAACCAAGAGGAGACATGAGACATCCAGAGACACCTAGACTACTCTCCAAAATAAAATAAAACCAAGAGGAGACATGAGACATCCAGAGACACCTAGACTACTCTCCAAAATAAAATAAAACCAAGAGGAGACATGAGACATCCAGAGACACCTACTCTCCAAAATAAAATAAAACCAAGAGGAGACATGAGACATCCAGAGACACCTACTCTCCAAAATAAAATAAAACCAAGAGGAGACATGAGACATCCAGAGACACCTAGACTACTCTCCAAAATAAAATAAAACCAAGAGGAGACATGAGACATCCAGAGACACCTAGACTACTCTCCAAAATAAAATAAAACCAAGAGGAGACATGAGACATCCAGAGACACCTAGACTACTCTCCAAAATAAAATAAAACCAAGAGGAGACATGAGACATCCAGAGACACCTACTCTCCAAAATAAAATAAAACCAAGAGGAGACATGAGACATCCAGAGACACCTAGACTACTCCCCAAAATAAAATAAAACCAAGAGGAGACATGAGACATCCAGAGACACCTAGACTACTCTCCAAAATAAAATAAAACCAAGAGGAGACATGAGACATCCAGAGACACCTAGACTACTCTCCAAAATAAAATAAAACCAAGAGGAGACATGAGACATCCAGAGACACCTAGACTACTCTCCAAAATAAAATAAAACCAAGAGGAGACATGAGACATCCAGAGACACCTAGACTACTCTCCAAAATAAAATAAAACCAAGAGGAGACATGAGACATCCAGAGACACCTAGACTACTCTCCAAAATAAAATAAAACCAGGAGGAGACATGAGACATCCAGAGACACCTACTCTCCAAAATAAAATAAAACCAAGAGGAGACATGAGACATCCAGAGACACCTAGACTACTCTCCAAAATAAAATAACCAAGAGGAGACATGAGACATCCAGAGACACCTACTCTCCAAAATAAAATAAAACCAAGAGGAGACATGAGACATCCAGAGACACCTACTCTCCAAAATAAAATAAAACCAAGAGGAGACATGAGACATCCAGAGACACCTAGACTACTCTCCAAAATAAAATAAAACCAAGAGGAGACATGAGACATCCAGAGACACCTAGACTACTCTCCAAAATAAAATAAAACCAAGAGGAGACATGAGACATCCAGAGACACCTAGACTACTCTCCAAAATAAAATAAAACCAAGAGGAGACATGAGACATCCAGAGACACCTACTCTCCAAAATAAAATAAAACCAAGAGGAGACATGAGACATCCAGAGACACCTAGACTACTCTCCAAAATAAAATAAAACCAAGAGGAGACATGAGACATCCAGAGACACCTAGACTACTCTCCAAAATAAAATAAAACCAAGAGGAGACATGAGACATCCAGAGACACCTAGACTACTCTCCAAAATAAAATAAAACCAAGAGGAGACATGAGACATCCAGAGACACCTACTCTCCAAAATAAAATAAAACCAAGAGGAGACATGAGACATCCAGAGACACCTACTCTCCAAAATAAAATAAAACCAAGAGGAGACATGAGACATCCAGAGACACCTACTCTCCAAAATAAAATAAAACCAAGAGGAGACATGAGACATCCAGAGACACCTAGACTACTCTCCAAAATAAAATAAAACCAAGAGGAGACATGAGACATCCAGAGACACCTAGACTACTCTCCAAAATAAAATAAAACCAAGAGGAGACATGAGACATCCAGAGACACCTAGACTACTCTCCAAAATAAAATAAAACCAAGAGGAGACATGAGACATCCAGAGACACCTACTCTCCAAAATAAAATAAAACCAAGAGGAGACATGAGACATCCAGAGACACCTAGACTACTCTCCAAAATAAAATAAAACCAAGAGGAGACATGAGACATCCAGAGACACCTAGACTACTCTCCAAAATAAAATAAAACCAAGAGGAGACATGAGACATCCAGAGACACCTACTCTCCAAAATAAAATAAAACCAAGAGGAGACATGAGACATCCAGAGACACCTAGACTACTCTCCAAAATAAAATAAAACCAAGAGGAGACATGAGACATCCAGAGACACCTAGACTACTCTCCAAAATAAAATAAAACCAAGAGGAGACATGAGACATCCAGAGACACCTAGACTACTCTCCAAAATAAAATAAAACCAAGAGGAGACATGAGACATCCAGAGACACCTAGACTACTCTCCAAAATAAAATAAAACCAAGAGGAGACATGAGACATCCAGAGACACATAGACTACTCTCCAAAATAAAATAAAACCAAGAGGAGACATGAGACATCCAGAGACACCTACTCTCCAAAATAAAATAAAACCAAGAGGAGACATGAGACATCCAGAGACACCTACTCTCCAAAATAAAATAAAACCAAGAGGAGACATGAGACATCCAGAGACACCTACTCTCCAAAATAAAATAACCAAGAGGAGACATGAGACATCCAGAGACACCTACTCTCCAAAATAAAATAAAACCAAGAGGAGACATGAGACATCCAGAGACACCTACTCTCCAAAATAAAATAACCAAGAGGAGACATGAGACATCCAGAGACACCTACTCTCCAAAATAAAATAAAACCAAGAGGAGACATGAGACATCCAGAGACACCTACTCTCCAAAATAAAATAAAACCAAGAGGAGACATGAGACATCCAGAGACACCTACTCTCCAAAATAAAATAAAACCAAGAGGAGACATGAGACATCCAGAGACACCTACTCTCCAAAATAAAATAAAAACACTGATAGCATGAAATGAGGAAATCATGGCACTTTTCAAAGGATGGCAGACAGCGAGAGTTTAGAGGAAAGTGGGAGGAGAGGGGTACATTTTCCATTATTTTGTGTGTGTGTGTGTGTGTGTGTGTGTGTATGTGTGTGTGTGTGTGTGTGTGTGTGTGTGTGTGTGTGTGTGTGTGTGTGTGTGTGTGTGCGTGCGTGCGTGCGTGCGCGTGCGCGTGCGTGTGCGTGTGTGTGTGTGTTTGTTTGTGTGTGCTCCACCTTCCAGCACAAATGATTAACTTCACAATATACACTGTGGGAAATATTAAAAAGAAACAGTTAACCTGCCTGCCACCCCCTCGCGTTAAATCTAATGAAATAAACTGATTCCACTTCCTCTGCTCTTCGCACGTTAAGCCCAGCCAACATTGACTCCCTCTGATCTGTAACTCCAATCTACTGTTTTCTGAATCATAATTATCCTGCCAATACAAACACAAGGCCCTGTGTCCTGAGCAGGCCCGTAGCTACCATTGAGGACACCGAGGTCATGACCTTGGTATTTCCCACACACAAAATATATATATATATATATATATATATATATATATATATATATATATATATATATATATATATATTTTTTAGAAAAATAGCCCCGGCCCCCAGATCTATTCATCTGTCATTGATGTTTTAATGTGACAGTTGATCAGAAATGCAACAATTTGCTTCCTCTCTGTGTGCTATATAAGGAAGAAAGATAACACAACATTCAGATTTTGCATTGAGGCTAGATTGGGGCTAGACTTTGGGGACAGTTCTATTGAAGTGAATGGGTAAGTAACTCCCCTGTAAGTGATGTTTGTGTAGATGGGCCATTGTATTTAATTGAGCAGTATTCTGCCATGTGACCTGTATGCAGAATATAAATTATATTATATGGGGAGACATTTATTTTTTGTATAATTTTAAAGCAACAGCACAGTAAAGAGGATATTAATCTAACATGATGTCTGTAGTTCTTTATAGATCTAGCCTCTTAATTTTGCTCTCAAAGTGCACCAGATTGAAGCATTTTACTTTAAAATGGACAAAATTTTCTATCCGGGGGGCACAGCCCCCCCTGGGCACCCCACGCCGCGCTAAAACGACCTCAGTATTTCTCAAACCCTGGCTACGGGCCTGGTCCTGAGAAGAACAAAAAAAACCTCGACCAGGGTTGAGTTCAGCTCCGACAAGACGTAGCAAACCATTTTTTTTTTTATGGAAACGGTGGTGTGTTGAACACGTGTTATGCTAGCCTTCCACCTATCTGTTGGAGCCACACTGCCTCTTTAAACGGTCGGGTGTACAGTATATACCCGTCACTGCTGATTATGTAACACACCCAGCAAGCGAGAGACAACGTACCTCACAGTCTGTTGCACACCGTTTCGAGGAAACATGGTGTTCAACCCGGAAACCGTAGCAACACGATGCACACCGATTTGAGATACCCCAGGTGTACAATTGTCATTGGATGGTTGAACTGGGTTTCAAATCTTGGACAAGCGTGGGAGTTCCATAGTTATTGTCCAAGTGCCACGCCCCTAACACCAAGTCAGAAACATAAGAATATACCATAAAACTTCAAATAAAAGCCCAGTCCCAAATAGACGCCGGGTCTGGCTACATGGCTACATAGATGTCTGATTTCCATAATGACAACATGAAGTAGTCCCACCTTGGAGAAGTTAACATTAGCTGGGCGTGGTGAAAGTGCATTTGTGTCAGTGGAACAGCGATCATAAAGGCAGTATGGATTATACCAGACATGTATTGGCAATATTTGGTAAGTCTGCTTGTTGCACAACACTGTATTGTCTGATAGAAGTGCTGACCAGCTGGTTACTGAGCTAACGTTAGCTGCTGCTAAATGCTAACATTACAGGTCTCATTCTATTCGCCTCCTGTGTGAAACAGTGGCATTTTGGTTTGGTTCAAAGTCAGCGACTGTGTTTCTAGCCTGTGCGATCATTAATGATGGGTGTCATGGATATTAATAATCACTGGTTTAAATGAAAAATGTGATCCTATTAAATCTTTGCCGAGCAAGAATCTTGTGAAAATGAATAAATAAACACGGGTCCCAAATAGGTGCCGGTGTTATGGCCAGCCTAGCTGAAACCAGAGAACAGCACGGCAGAATACAGATACACAGATTATGACCCCCTGGGTCATAAACAGCCCGTCCCAAATAGACCCCGGGCCTGGGCTACACATTTTGGTGAATAAACGCTCGGGCTGCTATTAGAAGTTTTACGGTAGACCTCTCTCAGCATTACAAAGATAAAAGTATTAATACAAACATCCATCAAGTGTGCCAAATTCGAGGAAACATGACGGATGTGACAAGAGCCTGCGTGCTTCTAACCGGCTATTTTAGGAAGGATTGGGTCAGATGGAGTTCATGCGCTCAGTGAAAGTCTCTTAGAAACAGTGGGTGAGTCAGACAGGCAGCAGGTGGGGGGTCAGATCGTGCTCTGGGATCTGGTTGTCGTGGACGTATGAAGTGACTGGACGCTCGTCATTGTGTTTGCTGCCGGCTTTAAGGAAAGTTTCGGACTGGGCACAAGCTGTGTGTGTGTTCAGAGGGGGGGCGGGGGGGTGTTCAAAGAATCATTGAATAGTGAATTCCCCGGTGAATAGTATGTTTGCTTGAAAATGCCCATCCCATAACTTGCATGTGGTCAAGCGCTCTCCGATTGCAATCCAATGCAACACCCAAATC
>NC_139634.1:40007589-40065089 GCF_964638095.1 Poromitra crassiceps | reverse complement strand
AGTAGGCACTGAAGATATGGGGGGGGGTCACAACTCCAGCGCCCACAGCGTCCCAGGCGAGAATCGAACTCAGGACCTTCTAGCTGTGAGGTGACAGCGCTACCGACTGCGCCACCGTACCCAACATTTTCAAATGTTTAAAGGTATACTATGCAACTATTTCATTAAAAAACATTTTAATCCATATAGAAAAGTTTACCCTCAAAAACATCAATTCTGACGCACACAATACTGTGGCAGTGTGTTTATGTTGACGGACACAGCCCCATGTGTGTATTGGTTATGTGGTCGAGTATACAAATATACATTTGGTAGATGTTTTAGTCTGTGGAAAATGAAATGGTTCTTCTCAGTTTGTATTTTAGTGGTACATCTACGTACATCATAAACTGCTGACTCCCTTACAAGCTAAACACAAGGCTGTTTATCTGGCATTTTGACCAACGTTTTTAACCCTTTGTTGTCAGCCTCTTGGGCGAGGTCCAATACCCAGAATCCATTGCAGCCACTAATAGGGAATGGATATGGGTGTTTTAATGTTAGGCCTTTTTTGGAAACAGGAGAGAGAGATGCTTACCTCGTTCACACCTCTGATGAGAGAGCTGAAGAGGTGTGTCTGTGTGTGTGTGTGTGTGTGTGTGCGTGCGTGTGTGTGTATGCATGTGTGTGTGTATGTGCGTGTACATGCGTGTGCGTGTGTGTGCGTGTGTGCGTGTGTGTGTGTGTGTGTGTGCGTGCGTGTGTGTACGTGCGTGTGTGTGTGTGCATGCTTGTAGAGGTCCACTTGTACAGGAGGTGGGAAGGTGGGATAATTGATTTGGACAGTTGCCAGAATGGAGGAACATCTGCTGGGCTGACAAAACACGGCGCCTCCTGATGACATCATACTACCTTATACACCTGAAATCCAGATGCCAATCTCCATAATGCACGTGTGCGCACAAAGTAAGGGTGATGATCATTCACGTGTTACACCAAACCCTGTTCAACATCCATCCAACAGTGTAAGAGAATTATGCAAATGAGGACTGTTAGTCCATGGGCACATTTTTCATTTTTCTAGCAGCAAACAGGCTGAAAACAAGACATGGCTCCACTAGAGGAAGAGACAGAATGACAGAGATGTTTTCCAAAATGCAAAGAAAAAAAAATCAACACCTTTTATAAAATGATCGTTGGCAGTTCAGTAAAGCACATAATGGGCTACTGTTAAAGTCCTTGGGCCTTTGCTAGCAAAACACCATTCTGTGTCCATGAAATTGTCTATTTACAATATTTACTATTTCCCCAAAATATATAAATGTAGCTTTTTAGAATAAAAAAGATACATCATGTTATATATTCATAAAGCAGATTTAGAATAAATCCACTCAATTTATTCACTTTTTTGTCCCCACTGACCTTTAACCCATTGATACCTGATGCAGCATTTGTGTGCGTATCCCTTTAAGACCGCGAACCGCGTTAACGCGGTTCGCGGTCTTAAGGGATACGCACACAATTGAGGGATATACACGCAAATACTGCATCAGGTATCAATGGGTTAAAGGGATTCGCCTATTTGCCATATTTAGGACAGTAAATGGATGATGCCTTTATCGTCACTGTGCATGGCCTACAGGCTTTAGCTCAGGAGGTAGAGCGGGTCGGCCAATGACGCAAGGGTTGGCGGTTCGATCCCCGCTCCCTCCCAGCTGCTGTCGCTGTGTCCTTGGGCAAGACACTTAACCCTCCTTGCCTCGTATGATTGGTATGAATGTAGACATGAATGATGGTGGTCGGAGGGGCCGTTGAGCGCCGATGTGTGGCTGCCACGCTTTCGAACCACCGGTACGAATGGTGTGAACGAATAATGATTCTGTGAAGCGCTTTGAGCACTTGGAAAGGCGCTATATAAATCCAATCATTATTATTATTATTATTACAAAGGGCGGTACAGCCCTCGCTGCTACTTTGCTAGCGCTACAATGGTAGTGAACGGTACAGCTGTCTGCTCCCGTCCAGTCGCCCAAAATACACATTGCAACAGTGCCAGAAACACTCATATACATGTTGTGAGTCGTGTACTCACCACGCCATGAAATAAGAATCCAAAGTTACTGGAAACGGCCATTTTCAAAGTCAATTCACACATCAAGATCTAACAAAGATTAACCAAACTAACCAAGAGTAATTGAAGTTGCTTCCTCGTTTGCCATGAGGCACTGTACACAGTGCATGCACTGTTACACAGCACATATACACCTGAATATATTATGTCAGGGGGAAAGTGGAGGAGTGCAGAAACGCCTGTTTGATGAGTGGTGAACGGCGGTTATCAAATCAATTGGCAACTTTGATGATATTTCATCTGTGCATCGAAGCCGTGGTCTCCTCCTGTGCGTAATTACGCGGCAGTTGGCTCACCTGATCCACTGGCTTTTACCTGTGTGACAGACCCCAAATCGCACGCTACAAGCCAAGAATATGAACTTGTATATTGCTGTAACTCTCGTTGCAACAGCGGGTCAGAATACATTTGCCTCGGCAACTTCACAATACTTATTTTGTGTGTTATGGAACGCATCTGTACCGGCGGCCAATAACGATGCCACAACAACTGCGCCAAGTTAGAGAAAGCGTGTTGTAAACCACAATCTATGTTCGGGGAAACGTCAGTCATATTTTTCCAATGGCTTGTGGAGGGTCAAGGAAAAATATGGTCAGAGAAGAAGGGTCACAGCTGTTTATTTCAGAG
This sequence comes from Poromitra crassiceps, assembly GCF_964638095.1. Classification (NCBI taxonomy): domain Eukaryota; kingdom Metazoa; phylum Chordata; class Actinopteri; order Beryciformes; family Melamphaidae; genus Poromitra; species Poromitra crassiceps. The sequence continues at coordinate 40,062,352 of NC_139634.1, read as the reverse complement.
CGCTCCAAATCCCTCCAGTGACCCCCCCTCCTAAATACAGCCTTTCCCCAGAGCTCATTACCACCACTGAGGTGCCCTTGAGCAAGGCCGTTATCCCCAACCGCTCCAGTGGAGCTGATCAGTGGCAGGCAGATCAGACTGTGGTTGTACTGGTCAGCTTCCAGGTGTGAATGTGTGTGTGAATGTGAACAGGGCACTCCTGAAAGAGAGCATTGCTCTCAGTGAGACTCCCCCTGTATAAATAAAGGTACAAAAAAAAAGGACCTCCAATATGGCTGCCAGAAGGTCGGTTACATCACGCCAGAGACCTTTAATATAGATAGAGACACCCCACTGCAGGCTCCACCAATAGTAAGAAATGCTACTCTTCCTGTCTCCTAAATAGGCGTGGTCATCAGCTTGTGATTGACTGTCTGTCAATGGTATGACATTGGCTTCATTGGCTGACCAGCCCACTCCTAAGTGGCTAAACCTACGTGGCATAGATACAGGAAGTGAGTGGGAGTTGGGGTGTCTCTAGTCTCACGTAGTCAGACCCATCAAGCTTCCAGCGACGGAGGATAGATAGTTAGATAGACTATAGGTGTCTCTATCTATATTAAAAGGTCTATATGTGCATCCTGGTGGCTCACCTGGTAGCATACGTACGACGGAGGCTCAGTCCTTCACACGGCCGACCGGGGTTTCGAATCCGCTCCTATCTAGTCCTATCTAAATAAAGGCAAAAATGCCCAAAAAATGATCTAAAAAAAAGGTCTTTATCACGCCCCTCACTGCAGTCGAAAGATAAGCCTACGTTTATTTTGGATAATAAGCGTTGTCAAATTATCTCCCCAAAGCAATTGGATCTTTTTCATTGGTTTCGCTCAGAGCCAGATCAGTGGAGACTGGAGAGTTACTTTGAACGGATTAGTCGGTCCACTTTGGTAGCAGTCACACTTCTTACAGACTTGAAACGTTGGAGCGTCGTTTGCAGCCAGAAGAAGACTGCCGTTTTGTGTGACTGTGTGTCTCTGCCATGATACACCCACCTCGCCCGCCCGCCCGCACGCCCGCTCGCTCCGCACAGCGCTGCCTCAGAGTCTGTTTCACTCACTAAATTGGCTCCTCAGACACCCTTTCCCATCTCTCATTTAAAAAGTGAGAAATTATAATTATCGGAATTATGCTTTTAATGATGCGTTAATTAGAGTCATGGAGTGAGATTAGCCTATGAATTATTACTTGTGAAATCCTTCCAGATTCATAAGCGCTTCTCGTGCAGGCAGAAACGGGGATGATTAGCGCATCAATAAATAACAGAACAGATTGTGGTGCATATGCTTACCATTACAACTTTTTTAAACTCGCACCGACCGCCTTGGCAAGAGGCGTTTTCACCAACCGCACAGCCATTTTTAGATTTCATACACAGGCTTCCCATGCAATTTCCACATCAAAGTAACTGTTATTATAATGGTATAGCGGCTATACCATTACAATAATAGGCGACCCCGCTTAGGGTCGCGACCCTACGGTTGGGAACCACTGGTGTAGCCATTGTAGAAGTTGAATCTTTTACTGCATTAACGTTGAACTACTGATGCACATTGGCTTCATTCCCATGAAGAATTGTTTGGAAAAGTTGTGGTTTGTTCTTTGTAGCTGTCAGAAGTTACAAGGAAAGCCAAGGTCTGCTAGCTGGTTTATATAGAGATATTTGTGTTGCACTCTGCTAATGTAGCTCTACTGTATAACATGCAAGAAACACTAACACTAATCCTATAACACTGGTGATAATAATGGTAGGCCTATAACGTAGTTTGACTGTTTGTATTGACAATTTAAATAATATAAGTATTGTAAGCAATATATATATATATATATATATATATATATATATATATATATATATATATATATATATATATATATATATATATATATACACAATACTTATATTATTTAAATTGTGAATACAAACAGTCAAACTATAATATATATATATATATATATATATATATATACACAGAGAGAGAGAGAGAGAGAGAGAGAGTGATAGATAGAATCGGGAGAACTGAGACCAGGGGAGAGCAGCAGGTAAAACTCGAGATGGTTGTGCAAAATAAGCAACAGACTAAACACCACTTTCTGATGATCTGCTAAATCACAAGGAGCGCTTGATTCCTTCAGCCTCCAGCCAGTGATATTACCACACTAAAGTGTCTGACAGTCTGCCTGTCTGAAATAGTCTGTTGGAGCTCGTGTCTGGCAATAAATCAAGCAAACGGCGAGTCATTACTCCCCAAACTACCCCCAAATATATGTTGATGGATTTCCCTGCAGAGAGAGAAAGACAGCCAAAGCAGTTGACTGGCTCATTGCACGTATGTAAAGCACCGATGCCATTATTACCCTGCTTGTTCCAGTGCTGCTCGTGAGATTTACATGCAGGAGAGGCAGCAGCTTTCACTTCTCTGCTCAGTCGCACAGGGTTTTCTATTGAGGGTTTCTCTGTGGTACATCAGGGTTAAATGATGTGTGAGATCATCAGGTGTATAGAGAAACAACACGACTGTATTACAAACAATATTATGAAAATGTTATGTCTCTATAGGGAAGGCTGATGAGGAAGTCTGGACTGAATCCTTTCTGTTTCAGGTTTTCCATTGACCACAAAGATAGTTTTGTTTTCTGTAACCAGTGTTGGGGGTAGTAACTCATTACAAAAGTAACATATTACATGTAATATATTACTTTTAGCAGCAGTAACTCAGTAATATAACTTATTAGTTATAGGATTTCAGTAATATTATACCAGTTACTTTGTCAAGTAACTCAAGTTACAAATTGAGTTATTATTATTATCATTTTTTAATCAAAGCACATATTTAAATCATTTCCTAATCAAACTGTGTTTTTATGCAAATAACCACTATAGATGACAATAACAAAGAATTATATAGAATTTTGGATTGTTTACACTGATGGTTGAAATTATTTTTCGGGATGGTTCCGGGGCGGCGATGTCATTCTGCTACTGTTGTCGTTACAGTGAAAATAATGCAAAAGTAGTGTAATAAGTAACGAGTTACTCTACACAGACAGTAATATTGTAAAGTAACATATTACTTTCAAATGAAAGTAACTAGTAATATGTAGTATATTAAATTTTGAAAGTAACTTGCCCAACACTGTCTGTAACTAAACAAAGCAACCAATATGCGATTCTGCTCTCTCACTACGCAGCATGAGCTTTTAGACAATTTGCATTTCAATAAGGAGAGACTAGAGACCAGTGAACTGAGCAAGTGTAGAGTGCAGATTATAGTCTTCCTGACTGAAACTCCGTTAGACTGCATTAGTGATGTTCGCGAACAAGCCGATTCTTTTCAACGGCACTTCGGTACGAACGAAGGGACCTGAGTCGTTGTGCCCAAACTTCACTGCATGCATGCCCTAAATCCACTTAAAGGAGAATTCTGTTTTTTGTTTTTTGTTTACAACTTGGACCTTATTTCTAGCTTTAATTATGATTTTTAAATCACCCTGAAAATCAATTTTTGAAATCGATGCACTACAACATTATCAATACAGTATAATGTGCCAAGCACTTGATTGATTGATTGATTGATTGAACAGAGCAAATAGGGGCATGTGTAATGTGTGTATTTACGTCCTGTAAATAGCTTATTTTCTGACATGCTCATATCCTTACATTATTATTATTATCATTATCATTATTAGCTGGAAATAAGGTCTAGGTTGTACCTGCATGCAAGAGGGTCTTGTGTGATCGTGATCTTGCGAATCAAGCTGCCTCGCAACATAATAATCCAGGCCCCTTAACGTGAACAGTGAGAACCAGCCAGTAAGAGCTAGCAGGCCCCTTAACGTGAACAGTGAGAACCAGCCAGTAAGAGCTAGACGAACTAGACGCATGTTTATCTACAGTATCTGATTTGCACTAAAAATCTGTGTAGCGCTTTTCCCGTGGTATTGAATGAGAGTAAGCGCCCTGGGTCCTTCTATATGACCAAACCCTATATAAGTGTTGTGGTATGGTTTTTAAATAATCAATTTACTGCTTAACTTATGAAATGACCCGCTGTTTTTAAGCTTTTAACCTTGTATTTTTAACCCCTTTTAATATACACGTATTTATTGTATTTATCCTATTTATTCTATTAATTACGCCGACAAAGATAGTTTGTGATATACAAAAAAAGGACAATATTTATTCTCTCCAATGGAAAATAAAAAGGTGCAAGGTACAGTAACAACACTGTTATTCTTCAGGCAGTTGGGTAAACACTGTAAATGAATAATAGGCTAGTAGCCTTTTACCTTAAAAGGGAATGACAATCAAAATGACAGGTAATAGCAATGGTAAATACCTCCTAAACCCTGTAGAGGAAGTGTAAGCACTGGTGAGAATAGAAAACTCAAATTAAATACCTCTCTGCAAAAACAGACTTATGGCTTAGTCCATAATGGTTTATACAGTCTATGAAAAATACAGTAATATTACCCAAACTGAAAAATATCAACAGCACAACAGTGGTACCCCACCAAATAAAGCCGGCAATAAATAAAATAACCCCCCGTTGCAGGCCTGATAGAGTTGAGTGCTCAAGAGTATTCGGCACTGGACTGCTCACCACAGTTCAACAGCACAGAAATCTCCTCTTACCAGACTCCTCTTCGTATACAGGGAATCCTCTCTTCCCTCTTCAACCTCCACTTCCAGAGGAAAGGAAGGACAGGGGGAAAAGAGACGGCTGTCTCCCTCAATTGAGGGTTGTGGAGCTCCCTCGTGGCCAGAGGTGCCACCGTGTGATGCCCAGGAAGCACAGGGGCGCTATGTGGTTCCAGCGTAGCCAAAGGTGCAACCGTGGGAGCACGGTGCGCTGTCTGGTGCTGCGCCTCGGCGGAGATCAAAGAAAAGGACCCTACGTGATCAAAGGAAACAACCGCGGCTATCACAGTTAGCTATCACCCTGAAAGTGACTGTTAGCTGCTATTAGCTGGCTACAGTTAGCTGCTATTAGTTGGCCAGCTAGCTACTCACGGCTGGTAGACGGTTGGTCCCACGGACTCCTCGCTCCACCACCGGCCAACACACGACTCTCACGGGTAGTGATAACGTTTGTCTTGAAAATAAACAGCAACTTAGAATTTACAGGAGCGCAGGACGAGGCGTCCGCTCCTCACTCAGACCCCCAGCAGACTGACTGCTCGGCCGTTCTAGTCCCGCCTTCTTCCCCCACCATCCAATAGTAAATAAGAGAGACGAGTAGTCTCTCTATATTAACCAATCACACGACGCCATGCTGAGCAACGTTTGGTTGTTCCCCAGGTGTGAGGAAATTGTTTGTGATCTCATACAAGCTTTACAGGACGAATTAAAGGGACAGGACATAGAATTATATTAGGCCAGAATGATAATGGGGATTTAGTTTAACAAGATGGGGATTTTAGTTTTAAGCAAATAGGGATAAGAGGGATAATTGTTTGGTGTTAAGTTTAGAGACAGATTGTACCTCAATTTAACCCGGGGTTACATCTGTTTTGCACGAAAGTTCATTATACTTGTTTTTTATTGCGCCAATAAAAGGTTTTATTAAGTGTTGCATGAATTGCATTCAATGCACGGCAACGTTATTGACATAACACATACAGAGGGTAAGTTCCCTGACGCCTTGTGTAATGTTTACAATGCAGATCACTGACATTATAATACGAGTAATTTATTGCTGCTAAACCGAGTCCTAGTCCGCACATGCAAAATACAATTATATCGGTGGGATGTCTTAAGTTTGAATCCGATCCAAATCTTACCCTATCATTATCCTATAGTGATTATTTTGCAGATAAACCTATAGTAACCCCCGCCAAAGACGATGGGATTCAAGCAAGACGGCCCAACTTCAACTGCCTGTCATTTTGTCACGTGGGTTTTGCCCATGGTTTTCCACGGACACGCCCACTTAGGAGACTTGCTGCTACCATTTGTTAGAATTGGCGGAGCCTGCGGTGACCCATCTATAGTCATATAATATCTATGCCCCCTCCCTAAAAAGAAAGAGGGGAAAAAGAACGACAAGCGACTCACGGAAAAAGGAACGCAGCCATAAGATCCGGCTCCCTGCATTTTTTCCCTGTCTAACACACACTCAGCACTTACAAGCTGCCAACCGCAGCTAATCAAAACAGGAAAAAGAAGCAGAAGATGATGAAGGAGATGCTCACACAAACAGCGCTGTTGTTCACACTAGCCTTTTGCAACTTTATGCACTAATTAACCATTTTTTTAAGGGTCATTTTCTCGCTGGAGCTGTGCAGCTGCAGGAGATAGTGTCGTTCGCAATGTAGCCTACATGTTAATAATACTGAAGGTGTAATACAAGGTGTGCATATATTTGATATTACGTAAAGTATTTTTTTGCCAGTAAAACATTCAAATTTCAATAGTTTGTTTCCCATATGAAATAGGTCATATTATAGGTTATATTTCTAACTGTGGTTTTACTTGTTTGGATAACAAGTTATTGAAAGTGGACAAAATGAATATCCACCAAATATCCAATATCACGCTGTGGGTTGCATTATCCTACCCCACAGCTGAATGTGCCAAGTTCATGCCCCTTTTCAGGGGGTTGTTGAAAGGCATTCTGGGAAATGGAGTAAATTGCTAACTGCAGTAGACAAGGCTGAGGCTGAGGGACAGTGTGGATCCCCCCCCCCCCCCCCCCCCATGCAAGAGGGGATCCTTTTAACAGCGTTAAAAGGATCAGAGGGGGGGGATGTTGCTTTAACGTGTGGTAGCTGAGCACAGCTCTATGTAATTAGCAGGTGTGGGAGCCGTCGTGTCAGCACCGGACTGCTCCACAGGGAACCACAAGCACTTCCTGTCCTGTGTCAAAGTAAAAGGCAGATTGCTGCTGACGAGCCTGCGACATACAGTACACTTCCTGTGCTGTGTCAAAGTAAAAGGCAGATTGCTGCTGACGAGCCTGCGACATACAGTACACTTCCTGTGCTGTGTCAAAGTAAAAGGCAGATTGCTGCTGACGAGCCTGCATCATACAGTACACTTCCTGTGCTGTGTCAAAGTAAAAGGCAGATTGCTGCTGACGAGCCTGCGACATACAGTACACTTCCTGTGCTGTGTCAAAGTAAAAGGCAGATTGCTGCTGACGAGCCCATAGACATATATAAAGGCTAGATGGCTTACCCGCGCTGCCGGTCAATGGAGAGCGACGTCGTCGCATGGTGGCCATCTTGCTACGGCACCACAGCTTTATATATATCTATGGGTTAAAAAAACGCTAACATTTTATTATTATTTTTGGCTCCAAATTACACCAAACTTAAACTGAAGCATCATCATCATGAGATGAATTCACGCACCTAGTTTCATGCAGTTTCATCCATTTTGCGAGGAGCTATGAGCATCTGTTGTTGGGTTAGTATTATCACATCAGATGATCATAACTCCTAGGGAAATGGATGAAACTGCATGAAACTTTGTGCCTGAATCCCTCTCATGGCATAGATGCTTCGGTTTAATTTTGGTGTAATTTGGAGCCCATCAAAAAAATAGTGTTTTTAGTGTTTTTTTTTTTGTTGTTGCCATATCTCGGGAACGGAATATGCTTGTAATAAACCAAACCGTTTGTAAATCCGTCAAGATTTCAGCGAGTTATGAGTATTTTTGTCTGTGCACCCTCCAACAGCTACCATAGAACGTACCAGAAAGCCTGCCGTAGCAAGATGGCGGCGCTTCAACGACGCTGGTGACTCCGCCTTAAGCCATCTAGCCTTATATATGTCTATGGACGAGCCTGCGACATACAGTACACTTCCTGTGCTGTGTCAAAGTAAAAGGCAGATTGCTGCTGACGAGCCTGCGACATACAGTACATGCTGTAGCAGCTAACACTTCATCTGGAAAATCCAGGCTTGATGCTCATCTATCAAGTAGCAGAGAGTAGATGTTCAATAAAGTCTCATTTGCCTATTTGCTGCATTTCTACAAATCAAAGATGGCCAACAGAGACTCTTTGCCCCCCCCCCCATTTTTCTCCCCAATTGTACTTGGCCAATTTCCTCCTGCTGCCCCGGTCGCTGCTCCACCCTCTGCCGATCTGGGGAGAGCCGTAGACTAGCACCATGCTTCCTCCGACACATACGCTGTTGCCAGCTGCTTCTTTTCGCCCGACAGTGGGGAGCTTCACCGGCAGGTCGTATTCCCACCAGTTCCCTCCCCCCCCCCCCCTCCCCCGAACAGGTGCCCCGACTGACCAGAGGAGGCGCTAGTGCAGCGACCAGGACACATACCCTCAATCCGGCTTCCCACCCGCAGACACAGCCAATCGTGCCTGTACTGTGCTTCTGAGCGATGCTACTCCATCTATGCTTCTTAAATTGTTCATTTTGAAATAATGGTCATAAAACACGCTAGGCGACGCTAACAAATGTTAACTCGTCTTCTTGTTGTGATGATTTATTTACATATATTGAGCGTGTGCATATGTATACGTGTCTATGTATTCCAGGAGATCTCAAAAGCAACTTTGACCAGTTTTAAGGCTAAGACTATTATAGGCTTAAAACCTTTTTTAGTTCTGCACTGCAATATACAACTTGACCTATATATTTTTTACACATTTTAATTATTTATTCTCTCCTCATGAACTTAACCCACTTTTTGTGGCTAGGGGGAGTGGCTAGGGGATATGGGTGGTGGTGGGAGGAGGCAAGTTAGGGGGGCTATAGGGGAAAGGGGCCGTAGCTACTAGCTAGGGTAGAGAGTCGGGGTTCGAGGCGTGGGTAGGGGGAGTGGCTAGGGGGCTGTGGATGGTGGGAGTGGACATGGTGCCAAAAGGTGAAAGACCACACCGCTGTGCCACGGGGCTTAAAGGTTTGCAATTGCAATTCTTTTGTAATTAGTTTGATTTTACACTCGTATATTTCTTATCTTTTATACTGTGATCAACTTACCTCGCCAGGCTCGCCTGTTTCCCCTGGAGTGTTGCTGTGCTGACCGGAGTGTCAGCACTGTCACAATAAGTATAACATCTCGTGTTTACATGTTTGCCAGCGATGATGACTGCCGCTTTACCTTATACTTGGAATGTCCTCCCTCTCTCCCATGCTGCTGGCCGGAGCTGCAGGGCACAGAGCTAAACGGACCATGCCAGAGGGGCATTTGGGTAAACCCTGCTTCTAATAACACAGGCTGGAGCGTTTTGAATCGCAGGCGGCCATCTTCGCCCAGCCACTGTGACGGCAGCCTGGGCGTTTAGGAGCCCCGGGAGGGAGGCCCTGTCCAAACCACCGGGAGGGCCCTGTCCAAACCCCGCGAGGGAAATGAGCTTGCTAATTTGCAGGATGTGGCTCATCCTTCTCCCCATTTTAAACATGCATGGCTGCAGCTAAACAAGCAGAGAGGGGGGGAGGGAGGGAGGGAGGGAGGGGAGGGGGGGGGGAGGGGTCTGTGAGAAAAGGCTCGCTTTCACGGTTTGAAAGGACTGGAGCCGGAGAGCGAGGCCTCCTCTTAACCCATTGATACCTGATGCAGCATTTGTGTGTGTATCCCTTTAAGACCGTCTTTAAGAAGTCTTAAAGGGATACACACACAAATGAGGGATATACACACGCAAATGCTGCATCAGGTATCAATGGGTTAACCTGCTTGTACCTTTGAAACAAATTAGCCGAGCTCGCTAACTAGCTGTGGAGGAGCGGGCGTGATGGAGTCTTCACACTGACACATAATCTGCTTCAACAGTGGGTTTGTCCAGCACCATTCAGTTTAGCAGTAACGGGCAAGCCAGTTCATGTGGTTGTCTCCAGGGTTTATAGGGTTAAAATAATAATAATAATAATAATAATGAAATGGAGCCAGGGAGAAGAGCCGAATATCACAATAGTTGTGATATTGTAAGTCACTTTGGACAAAAGCGTCTGCTAAATGACATAATGTAATGTAATGTAGTAGTCCCGAACACACACTAATGCAAACTGAATACTTGAACAAACAAAAAAAATCGATTGATTTGTCTGATAATAACTAATAAGTAATAACTACAACAGTCTAACATTTACATGTACATGTAACAGTTAACGATTTTAAAAATGTAAACTATGCTGTGTGAGCTGTATTTCAACGTTTATAGCTTATACCGTAATTGGAACCAGTGACTTCTGGGTCGACGACGAAAAACGGTATGTGGCAAGTCAGAAAGCAACAGGAGTAGAGCAAACACATTGTTGATTTTGTTCTTTTCGTAGGATTTGTTGATGTTGACATGTTGAAATTGATTTAAAAAACACCAGCATTATCCTTTAATGACTACTTTGTACACTATTACACACCACCCTATTCTATTATTCTATTCTATTCTATTATAGTTTCCAACTGCAGCAGAGTTCAGGTGCAGTGTTTGCCTTTATTCCACACCTTTATTGCTCGGTTAATTGCAATTCCTCAGATAGCGTTTTAGTCATTTGCTAAAAGTTAAATATAAGCACTGCAGTTAAGTTGTGCGACTACCTCCAGCAAACCTGCTAATTGTTGTAATATTACATTTTCCTTTGTCTGGAATGTGATTAGCACCCACCCGGCGTAATGAAACAAAACATTATTTACACGTTCATTTCGAGTGCAAGAAAAGTACATATTCGCTGCAGGCCGTGTTTTTTTTAATATAACACTTATTTCTGCGGTCGACTCGGAATAGTAGGCAACTTATGAAATATAATGAGTTATTGCTCCGCTCTGCGCTTCCCTCCCGCTGAACGCCACTGCCTACCAACGAAGAAGAGGAAGAGGAAGAGGAAGGGCCCGTGTCAGGTGTTAAAGCAGCAAAAACAACATGGCTCCCAGGTAGACGTGGCGGTGGGCACTGTTGTTTTTCTGTCTTTCTTTCTACACACTGCTTTATGCAAACGAGGATGTTCACAGCCCCGCCCCCTTCTCTTCACCCCCCCAGTCCCCCTTGTTCTAACATTAATTAGCGCTGTGCTACCTTGCTCAATATTTGGTAACAGAGCCACCGTCGGCGGATGCGGAAATGTGCCAAGATTCGACTTTTAATTAAGCGCAGGAGAGCACAGGTGCGCTAACGAGCAGAAAGGAGCTCGTTTGAATAAGAAGAAATGGTCCGGTTTAGGGGAGATCTAATTAGCGACCCCGAGGTAAACGGTGACAGGGAGTCTCCGCGGGTTCGGGCCTGACGTCGTCACATCTTTCCTGCATCGATTTAGGCTTTGAACCGTTATATTTCAGCTTGTTACACACCGTGCTCAACATACTGTAAAGTGTACTACAACATGACTGTATGGTTGGTCATGTGGTTTTATGCCTGTCACAGCATTCAAATGAACTAACGCCATATAAAACGATCTTTGGGGGAACAATAACACTGTAGCACAAACGGAGGGGGGGGGGGGGGGGGTCGGTGTGGTAAAATTACTATTCTAACATAATAAAACCAATCAACTAGAATTTAAAAAGTATAAATGATTTATTTACAAAGCCAAAGTCTACAGAGCCCTGGTTCAGCCCCCTCCTCCTCTCTTAGGGGACTGATCCAGAATCACACCATTCATATACTGTACCCCTATAGAGAGCCAAAGTGAAACATCACTTCCTGCTTTCTATCTGTACCAGCGCTGCGAAAAATATGAATGGCGGTGAACAGAGAATAAGGTGACTTTTTTTATCCCGTTTGAATTGGGCCACGGGGTGCCAACGCCAATTCTGTCAATTTAAAAACATGACTTTGCATGTCAAGAAAGTCACAGATTGTCGTCAAACTGAAACGTAGGGGTTACTTTCGTATAAAAACTACATAGCTCGTGGAAGCTCGTGGCATGTCGCCGGTCTTTAGCTTTGCCGGTAGAGAAAGTGACGTCACTTAGGTGACAGTGTATGTAGTCTTTCTGATTTATAACTTCTAGTGCAAGAGTTTATTCTGAACAGTTTGTTCAGACAGCCTCTCCTCTGAGCTGGCCTGTGATGTCAGAGTGCAGACAGCCTCTCCTCTGACCCGGCCTGTGATGTCAGAGTGCAGACAGCCTCTCCTCTGACCCGGCCTGTGATGTCAGAGTGCAGACAGCCTCTCCTCTGACCCGGCCTGTGATGTCAGAATTGAGCTGTAATGAGATTGTCTGTGCTAATTAACAATCTCAGCTCACCTTTGCCACCTCGCTTCACCTTCAGAGATTACCCTCTTTAAAGCCTCATTTTCACCTGGCGGCGAGACACAGAAACCACACACACACACACACTCGCCCGCACGCACATGCACGCACACCTACACACACTCGCGTGTGTGCGTGCACACGCACACAGAAACCACACGGTGTTTGTTGTGAACGATGTGCAGAGCTGAATCCGAGGCTCGATGACAGCGCTCGATCTCCACATCTGAGCTGCAATTAGTGTGGTCTGAAACATTTGTGACTGCACTACATCTCACATGCATGTACACACACACACACACACACACACACACACACACACACAGACAAAGACAAAGACAAAGACAAAGACAAAGACAAAGACAAAGACAAAGACAAAGACACATACCTCTACCCACCTTCCTTGTACCTCCAGTCCACTCCACAGAACTTATGGGCAAAAATGCTCTTTTGCAATTCAAAAGGCCTGAAAGCCCAGCCTTAGTGGATTTAGACCAATCAGAGAACAGCTTCCAAAGCCACCACACACAGTCTTAGTGGATTTAGACCAATCAGAGAACAGCTTCCAAAGCCAACCCATTGTATCATGCTTTGTTCTGGTGGGAAAGTCTTGCGCAGCATCCAGTTGTCCACAGTCTGCAGCTAAACGCCGTCGCATCGCAAGTTCTGTTTCGTCAGAGATTCAAACCCAGAAGACGATGATGAAGAAACATGGCTGCAGCTGAACAAGCTGCTTAAAGCTCAACAAATTTCATTTAAACAAATTTTTGTTTTGATGGTTAGTCTGGTGAATTACACACTGGTAGGCTTTGTATAGAAGTGTTATACTGCTGACTGACACAAAACTTGTTTTTCTACCATGCTGAGAACTAGCAAACTTTTCCCTGACTTTCCAGCTTCATCATTCGACTTTACATTTCCTGTTAAATTTCCTTATTTCCGAGTCTGAATATGCCGCCGAGGGCCCGTGATAAAGCGGCAGCGTTGCTCTGAGGGTGGGTATAAACCCCATGTGACATGAACACAGCATATCATGTGACATGTGACATGTGACATGAACACAGCATATCATGTGACGTGTGACATGTGACATGAACACAGCATATCATGTGACGTGTGACATGTGACATGAACACAGCATATCATGTGACGTGTGACATGTGACATGAACACAGCATATCATGTGACATGTGACATGTGACATGAACACAGCATATCATGTGACGTGTGACATGTGACATGAACACAGCATATCATGTGACATGTGACATGTGACATGAACACAGCATATCATGTGACGTGTGACATGTGACATGAACACAGCATATCATGTGACGTGTGACATGTGACATGAACACAGCATATCATGTGACATGTGACATGAACACAGCATATCATGTGACATGTGACATGTGACATGAACACAGCATATCATGTGACATGTGACATGTGACATGAACACAGCATATCATGTGACTAGTTGTGACATGTGACATGAACACAGCATATCATGTGACTTGTGACATGTGACATGAACACAGCATATCATGTGACATGTGACATGTGACATGAACACAGCATATCATGTGACATGTGACATGAACACAGCATATCATGTGACTTGTGACATGTGACATGAACACAGCATATCATGTGACTTGTGACATGTGACATGAACACAGCATATCATGTGACATGTGACATGAACACAGCATATCATGTGACATGTGACATGAACACAGCATATCATGTAACTCTGATGAAGGCTTTCTGTGCAGACACATGATTCTGATAGCTTTTTCTCTATAAAGACTTTATGAACACCCATCCTCCAAGAGCAGCCGAGTGTGTTCTCCTCTCTCTTTTCCTACGTGCACCTGGTTTACCAGGCAACAGTTTGTTTAAATAGTAGTCATTTCTCGGAAATAAACCCCTTCCCCCCCAAAAAAAATGTTGATAAAAAAGGAACCACAAAATGAGAGCGTTTTGTCTCAGCGCTTCCTCCTGCAAACACCAAAGACGCTGAACAAAGCAGCACTGCACAGCCAGCCTCCCTCTGCCTGCAGCTACAGCTCACCTGTGCCAGCTCACCTGTGCCGACTTGCATCTTCACCGAGGGAATTAATGACAGAGGACCGTCCGATCGGCAGCTTTACCAGAAGCGCTCGCGTCACCCTCTCAGCGTCACCCTCAGCTATAGCTCGCCGCCAAGCAGCACAGCCCGCTCGCTGCCAGGAAGGAAGTCGCCCAATCATGTCCGACCGCCGGTGCGCTCGACCTCGCTTTCGTCCGCTCCCCCACTCTCTCATTTTTGACATTTTTAGGTATTTGGCTGAGAATTTGATCCAAGAATCCACTCCCAATGCGCTCAATGCAACAAAACATCCATCTCAAGTCATAATGCACTTTCAATTATTTCTTATTCTTTTAAATCAAGTTTTTTTTTCAGCCCACCCCCTCCTTTTCCCCAATGGGCTACATGCACAACTCCACTACTTCCTGAAATTAGTACAGCTTCTTTATTTCCTGCCATCACTATTGGATGAACTGATTAATGTCAGGTGTGCTGCAGTCACAACAATGATCAGGCACACCTGATTCATCAGTTCATCCAATAGTGTAGGACAGGAAATAAACAAGCTGTACTAATTTCAGGAAGTAAAGGAGTTGTGCATCATGTAGTCTATTGTTCTTGGGTAATAGTAGCACACGCTTCCTGCGATACATCTGACTGCCCGTCATCCGCTTCTTTTCACCTGACAGCGAGGGGTTTCACCGGCAGGACACAGTGCGTAGGAGGATCACGCTATCCCCCCCCCCCCGGCCCCCGTCCCCCCAGTTCCCCTCCCCCCAAACAGAGGAGGCATTGGTG
The DNA here is from genome assembly GCF_964638095.1 of Poromitra crassiceps. Classification (NCBI taxonomy): domain Eukaryota; kingdom Metazoa; phylum Chordata; class Actinopteri; order Beryciformes; family Melamphaidae; genus Poromitra; species Poromitra crassiceps. The sequence continues at coordinate 40,047,288 of NC_139634.1, read as the reverse complement.
CAGGACACATACCCTTAATAATCCGGCTTCCCACCCGCAGACACGGCCAATTGTGCCTGTATGGACAGCCGAACAAGCCGGAGGTGACACGGGGGGCCTCGAACCTGCAACCCTCATGTTGGTAGGGAGGGAATCTACTGATGCGCGCACACACACACACACACACACACACACACACACACACACACACACTACCCGGACGCCCGAGTCTAGTTGATTTGCATTGGATGAACATCAAGTGAACATCATTGGCAGATTTTTTTTCCCTTATGAATATTGCAAGACTAAATGACTTAAGATGGAGACTTTTTTTCTCAGCTTTCGTTTAGTATGCCAGTGTCTCTACCATGAACGTGGAATAAATGTTGAGACAGAATATTCAAACCGATGTATGATGTCACCTCCTCCGTGTGTTTACATGCACACAAATACAACAGACCGGCTTCAGGCGATTACAACGTTTACACGCTTCCAAGTGCAAAGACGTCCCGTCACTCCGCTGCCGTTTGCTTTGTAAATACAACATCTGGGTTAGGATGTCTGCTGACCTTTGACCTGCACAGCTTATCAAATATGAAAGTGGTGTTTTATGCTCCAATCAGTGGAAAGACTGAGCAGAAATATGTGAGAATCAGATAAACACGTTGACATGGCAGTCCAGGTTCTTTCTATCGATTTGCAAGAGCGACCAAATCAAGCGCTCCCAATTTTTTTAAATATTGAAATTGTATTTTCACATCTGTCTTTCGCAGAGATGGAGGAGTTTACCGTAAATTCCGGACTATAAGCCGCGGCTTTTTCCCCGTTTTTTGGCCCTGCGGCTTATATAACGGTGCGGCTTATCTATGGATTTTTTCAGAAAAAAAAAAAAAATACAAATAAAATCTCTCTTTTTTAGCACTCTTTCTAACTATAAATCCACTTCTGTTTTAATTTCCTCTCTTGCCCTCTTTTCACCACACCGCGGACACTGTGTGCACTGTAAAAATAAACAAAGGTGGTGTTGTGTTATGTTGTTTTGTTGAAATGTTACGGTAATACGGTAAATGGGAGCTTCCTCAAACAGCCATCTCTTTCCCGACAATCCCCTCTGTGCGTGAACCCTTACATATGGTAATTACGGTAAGCAAACGGCCACTCGGTGACCTCCAAAATCGATGGATTTTACAGGTTACACAGCTTCATCAGCACATTTTATGTGCATTGCTTTGCTGCTTGTTTTTTCGATTATTTTTTTGTAAAGCACCTTGAATTGCCTTTGTGTATGAAAGACTTGACATCATTGGCGGAAATCAACCGGTTACTCCTACCGGTTCAAAGTTCATCAGCAGCCCGGAATCACAACAAGACGAGCAGTAGAAGCAACTCTCTCTCACTTACCATGGGGAAGGTACGCAGAAATTCACACGACGCAGCTTTCAAGTTGAAAGCTGTCTATCTCGCATTAAAAGAGGGAAATAGAGCAGCAGCGCGTAACCTGGGCATCAATGAGTCAATGGTGAGGCGTTGGAAGGCGCAGCAGGAGGAACTGTCTCAGTGCAAGAAGACCAAAAAGTCCTTCAGAGGTCATAAAAGCAGATGGCCCGAACTTGAAGATTCCCTTGAAGATTGGGTGTTGACCCAGAGAGCAGACGGCCGAGGCGTTTCCATGGTGCAGATCCGACTGAAGGCCAAAACAGTCGCCACCGAAATGAAAATTGAACATTTCATAGGTGGCCCATCTTGGTGCTTCCGATTCATGAGACGAAAGGGACTGTCCGTCCGGGCCAGAACTACTGTGTGCCAACAACTCCCTCCCGACTACCAGGAGAAAATCACAAACTTCGGCGAATTCACACAAAGGAAGATCAGGGAATATTCCATCGAACCGGAGCAGATCATAAATATGGATGAAGTGCCTTTGACGTTCGACCTGCCACTCACTTGGACTGTTAACAAGAAAGGTGAATCGTCGATCACATTGAGAACCACTGGGCACGAGAGAACGAATTTCACTTGTGTTCTGGCCTGCTCTGCATCTGGAGTAAAGCTGCCGCCAATGGTGATTTTTAAGCGGATCACGATGCCGAAAGAGAAAATTCCCAGTGGGATATGCCTCAGAGTCAACAAGAAAGGGTGGATGATGGAAAGTGTCATGAAGGAGTGGCTGGCTGAGTGCTACGTCAAGCGCCCTGGAGGATTCTTTCACCAAAAAAAAGCTTTGCTCGTTCTCGACAGCATGAGGGCTCATATAACAGATTCCGTGAAAGCAGCCATCAAGACCACAAACTCCATTCCAGCTGTGATTCCTGGGGGCACAACGAAGCATCTGCAGCCACTTGACATCAGTGTCAATCGTGCGTTCAAAGTGGCACTACGCGTTCAGTGGGAGGCGTGGATGACGAGCGGCGATAAATCATTCACCAAAACTGGTCGCATGCGAAAAGCAACTTTCGCTCAAGTTTGCCAGTGGATCCTGACAGCGTGGAGGAGTGTGAAAACATCCACGATCACCAACGGGTTCCGAAAGGCTGGACTGCTGCGTGATGATGACGCCGGCACAGCTGGGCGCCTTCAGAGGCTGTTCGATTCCGACACCGACAGTGACGAAGAGGAGTTCCTTGGTTTTGAGAGTGACAACGAAGGAGAGAGGAGAGTGGTTGACGAAGTCACCCTGAACCTGTTCGTTTCCGACACTGAAGTTGAGGACTTTGCTGGTTTCAGTACGGAGGAAGAAGAGGAAGACGAGGATTAGTGACTTGACTTTGACTCTGTTTACAGCCGTTTGCTGCACCTTCACCTAAAAGATGAAGACAAGGATTACGGTACCTGGTTTGATTGTTGACAGCACCTTATCCTTTTGAGGATTGTTATATTATTGTTTTCCAGTTAATTTGTTTACTGCACCTTACCTTAACCTTTTGAGAATTGTTTTATTGTTTACAGCACATTATCCTTTTGAGGATTGTTTTATTGTTTACAGCACATTATCCTTTTGAGGATTGTTTTATTATTATTATTATTGTTTTATTTTTTTTATTTATTTTGTTGAAATGTTAATAAATGGGAGCTTCTTATAGTACCGTAATGCTGATTTTGTTGAAATGTTAATAAATGGGAGCTTCCCCAAACAGCCATCTCTTTCCCGACAATCCCCTCTGTGCACGAACCCTTACATATGGTAATTAAACATCAAAACACCCGCGGCTTATAGTCCGGTGCGGCTTATATATGTAAAAAACAGTCAATTTTGCTGCTGCGGCTTATATACCGGTGCGCCTTATAGTCCGGAATTTACGGTAATCCACGTGATACATGTCTGTATCACGTGTAGCCTACATAGTTATGTAGGTCTACACCCTTTTTCTGTCGGTCTTTGTGACCATGTCCTTGTGTATGTAAGGCTGAGGGTGCTCAGAGCATAAAGAATTTCATTGCATTTATACTTAAGCAATATATCACGAGAGCAAGTGTGTTGTGGTGAATATATCCCGCTGATAAACTGTGGCCTCGTGGGATAACAGTTTATCAGCGGGATATATTCCACAACACACGCTGCTCGAGTGCTATATTGCTTTTATAAAACGGTTTCCAAGTATGATAATATAATAATAATAAGAATACTATAAGTCCGACTCCGACTGGCATGTCATTCTGATAGAGTCAGTTGAAACACTACTGTAAGGCGTAGGGGTGGGGGAAAAAATCGATACACCACAGTATCGCGATATTTTGCCTGACGATATCGTATCGATATTTGGACGCCAAATATCGATATTGCCAAAAAAAAAAAAAAAAAAAAAAAAAAAAAAAAAAAAAAAAAAATTTGCAGGCCATGCCAGGCCACCGGGCTACTATAAACTTTAGTTCCAAGGCCAGCAGTAAACAAACGGTAGCATATTTTCATTTTGTTTTAACAGTAACAGTTTTGTCATAACAGTCATTTACAAATTCCCCAGTTACTGAATGGGCTGCACAAAATGTTTTGTGTAAGTGAAGTGAAGTTGCAAAAACTACATAAGTACAGTAGTCCACACACACATCCAGTGTGGACTGTAAGTAGACTGTAACAAACAGTTCAGTTTGTCAGGTGCATGCAACTATGACATGACTTTATGAAAGTTGTTGGTCTGTCTACTTGACAATGTTGCTGCAATAAAATGGTTGAAGTCAGATGTACAGACTGAAAAATTGTTCTTATATAAACCAGATGTTGATAAAGTTTTCCTTTGGGGACATCATTTGCAGTTGAAAAAGTAAGAAATCGCAATATATCGAAATATCGCAATATTCAATATATCGCAATATCGATATATCGCAATATCGAAAATATCGCAGTATCGCAATACTATCGTATCGTGACTCAAGTATCGTTTCAGTATCGTATCGTGGGCATCTGGTGATTCCCACCCCTAGGCGGGACCGCAAGAACATGCGGGTGATTTGATTGGATCGTTCTGGAGACTGAAGTTGACATTGGCCAATCCTGGCGCTTGCTGAGTAGCTGAGAGTTTTCTGGAAACCCCGACAGGCAGCAGCTCGACCGCAGCGTTGCATTCTCAGCGCTTGCTGAGAAGCTGAATGCTCTCTGCAAAGCCCGACACCAACTAACGTTACGGGGTTAAATGCGGAGTTAAATGCGGGGTTAACAGCCTTTCTTTTGCAAAGAAGACATTAGCCCGCATCTATTCTTGTACAAAACATCATTTTCTGCGCAGTATTAGTAAAGTTATAAGCGAAGATCGATTCACAAGGATCTGACAGCTGTCTCCGCCATTTTTTTTTCTACGTTGTCATTTGAGGTAAGCCTTATTATTACTCTCTTAGTAAGAGAGTTGCCATGGCAACCAATAACCCATGGCCATGGGTTATTGAACTCGGTTACTGGAATTATACAATGGCTGTGAACCAATCAGATTGCTTGATTTGAGAGAGCCGTTTTATAAACTGTATTATACATATGACAAATAAACTACTTGAACTTGAGTTGTTCGAATGGATCTTTTACATTCATATTTGCATTTCAGTGATTAGTCTGAGTCTCTCATCCAGAGAGACAACAGAACCAGCTTCAATTCACAGGTCAGAGCAGATAATAGGGCGTTTGAAACATCGCCCTGAAGCCGATCTGTCGTATTCGTGTGCATGTAAACACACCTGTAGGCTACATCACACGTTGGTTTGAATATACTGGGTTGGATTTAGGTCTGCAGAACTGTTTTCTAACTGATCCGTCTGAAGCACCAAAGTATTCTCGCTGCTCTTTGACTGACTGTCGTTCACCTTCTGCTGACGTGTTGAATCTCAAAGCATCTGGTGTGGCTGATGCTCGTTTGCTCTACTTAGCTGTCATCCATGATCAGAGCGCTTCCAAAACACAGCGTTAAGACCCCCCTCCCTCCGCTGCGAGCGGTGACTGTAGGTTATATATTGATTGATATGCTAATTTATATGACATCATCTGGGGACTTTTTGGACAGCCAATAGCTACTTTCCTTGGAAGCAAGTCAGCAACACTGACAGTTAGCGATCAGGGACAACAGATTGGACAGTTTCCCTGTGCAGAGTTCATAGAGAAGGAGGGGAAACTTTAAATGTATTTTTACTCTGTACTCTGAAGCGATGATTTAAAATGTAGCAAAGTACATTACTTCAAACAAAATGTAGGGTACTTAAGTAAAAGTAAAATTACTGATTTTAACAATCACTCAAAAAAGTACATAAGTAGATAAAAAAGCAACTCAATTAAGAGAGTAATTGTAATTAGTTACTTTCCACCTAATCTCTCGAATCTCTGTCGGCAAGCTCGGTGAAAAGGTGTTCGCATGCTGCACTTTACCCGATCAAAATGAAGTGAACGTGACCGGTGTGTCGTCAAAATGTACCGTTTTCAGCGTGTAGCAAGTTGCTACTATACTAGCAACGAGCTAGAGTTGTTATTGTTGTTGTTTCATAGCGACGGAGGGATTTGAGAGCGACACGCAGGGAGCGGAAAGGAAATCCATAAATGGGCAGAGGCGGTCGCTTGGAGCCAATGGCAGAGCTCGCAGGAAGCGCAAAGGGATTTTTTTATCTTCCGCTGCCGACGGAGCCTCTTGAGTTCCGTTTGCACACAGATGAAACGAGCCCATGCCCCCAGAGGTTAGAGAAAGAAAATAAAAATGTAACCGATGGGTTCCCAGATTGAGAGAAATCTCTCAGACCACATTACAACACATTCCCTCTCGCTTTCTACCTGCAGAGAGAGAGAGAGCGACAGAGAGAGAGAGAGAGAGACAGAGAGAGAGAGAGAGAGAGCTTGTGTTGTAATGTGTGGTATTCTGAGCAGCTCCTGGCTACAGCCGCGGTGCTTAATGAGTCTTAACCCATTGATACCTGATGCAGCATTTGCGTGTATATCCCTCATTTGTGTGCGTATCCCTTTAAATCCCCTTAAAGGGATACGCACACAAATGCTGCATCAGGTATCAATGGGTTAATCCTGCATCAAACACAGCGCGCAGCGCTGCTGTCTGTCGACGACATCAACAGAGACGAACCAGGAAGACTGAGGAGTTTCCTGTTCGAGGCTGTCTTTCACTAAACAGGCCATGCAACAGTGATCCGATGCTATGTTAGCTATTAGCTAACAAGCTCGCATGATCTAAACACCAAATCAATCAGATTGATGGGTGATGAAATGCTCCACCCACCTTTCTATGAAGTTGTGAATCTGTTCTGAAGTTATAGATAGGCACAGTTTTATGATTGATAGAAGAAGCAAGCCAGCACTCCAAAATGTCAAAAATGTAATAAGTCACCTGGGACGGCACACGACGAACGTTTCAGTGACAGTTTTATGATTGGCCACACCCATTATCACGCCCACTGGGCGTGGAGAGTTAATCAATCCTTCCTGGGCCCATGACCAACCTTTCTACAAATTTTCTTGGTGTTATTATGTGAATCTGTTCTGAAGTTAGGCACTGTTTTATGATTGGCCCACGCCCATTACCACGCCCCCTTTTGGCGAGTGGGCGTGGAAAGTTCTAAGATGGCCCGTGACCGACCTGCGTTTTGACCAAGTTTTATGCAAATACGTTCATAACTTTTTGAGATATCCTGCTAAACAGAGAAGTGAACAGACAGACAGACAGACAGACAGACAGACAGACAGACAGACAGGCAGACAGACAGGGGCAAAATCATAAACTGCCAGCCAACTCTGTTGATGGAGGAAATAGAGAACCGCAGCAATGAGTCTGGAAGTATACTTCCGGGTTCGTCAGGGGGGAAAGTGAATGGGGTTTTAGAATGGGGGATTTCACTTAAAAGCATAATGCATGTGGTTAACAAAAGTTTATGGGGAACGCGAATTTGGGTTCAGCACGATACTCTTCACAAACGTTAATAACTTTTATGACTTTTGGAACGTAAATGCCCTTCAAAAGGCATAAAAGTGATTAACGTTTGTGAAGATTATCCTGCTGAACCCAAATTCGCGTTCCCATAAACGTTTGTTAACCACAGACCTTATTTGACGCATTTAAGTGAAATCCCCATTCTAAAACCCCATAGACTTTTCCACTGATGAACCAAAATGGTGGCGGTTTCTGGTTAAGCCTACAAAAAATACGTCTTCCTTGCGTCACCAGGCTCTTCTCGACGAGAAAGAGCCTGGCCTCCGTTTACAAGGGGTTTTGTCACTCGGCCTGTTTCCGGCCTAGAGCCCGCCCTAGACAGGAAACAAGCAGCGGAAACAATAAGAAAATAAAACGGCAAACAACAAAACAAAAGATGGACGTACCGGACAAAGTTCTTGTAGAAACATCGCGGATTCGCAATATCACATAGCCTATTTCAAGCCAATACAGAAGCTTTGCATCAGACAATTAATCGAGGAAAGAGACGTTCTTGCGTGACTACCAACTGGCTTTGGGAAAAGCGTAGTATTGCAAACCTGGCTGACGGTGTGCCAACTGTTTGGGAAGAAATTTTCAGACAAATGGCCAATAGTTATAACGCTGTTATCGATAATGGAGGATCAAGTACAACAGTTGAAATCCAAAGGCATCTCTGCTGCCTGTGCTGGGAAAGACATGGACATTGATCATAAGATTTCACATGGCGAGTACTCCATTGTCTTTAGCTCTCCAGAAACCTTCCTCGGCAGTGACTACTGGAGAAATGTGCTAACGCTACTATACAACTTGTGTTGTTGTTCGTTTGATCATGCAGGATCTAGCTAATGTAACCTCTCCACGTCAAGCTAACGGCAACAAAGAGCGTGCCAACACTACCCTGCGGTACTCTATAGACGGTTTTAACTTGACAACAAAAACATTCTAAATTGAACCCCCGCTCACTTCCTGTTGCAGTGTTTGCTATGGACATAAAAGAAAAAAAAACATTCAAGTGCAGGACTGACCATTCCGTGAAAACCGTCTTTACAGCTGAGCAGCGAAAACAAAAGTAACGATGTCGAGTGAATATTTCTGCAGTTTACCGAATGCTGAGAAAAAGGAAGTGCTGTGGGGTTGCGCTCTGGTGAAAACCGTCTATAGACCGTCTGTTCAATTCTGTGGAGTTGTTTAGAAACACAGTCAGTTCACACAGAGCTGAGGACCTCCAACATGGCCGCCACAGGTTAATTGCTCTTGGCAGTTGGAGTCAGAGTTGAACCCTTCACCTAGCAGGCAGCGCTGGTGCCTTGCTCTCCTCATTGAGCAGCACAGGGATGCAGCCCTGCACAGTAAGTGTCTGCGGGGTATTAAGTGTGATTAAGTGTAATTATCATGATTAAGTCTAATTATGTGTATCAATTAAGGCTATGTGTATCTGTGTGTATCAATATAATTCAGACGTACAACTTCAAATCATTCAGTTTCCTGGGCGTGGGGGGGGGGGGGGGGGGCATGCCCGCTTAGATGTATCTTCCCGTTGCGTTGCCTCAGCCTCCTCGCCGGCGACACATGGCGTCCCGAAACTCGGCCAGTCAGCCTTTTTTCCCCCCGAGCAGGTGTTAGCAGGTGTTAGAAGGTGTTAGCAGGGGTCGAATATTCGATAGCCGCCGTTGCCACGGCGACTGGAAACTGACGTCCCGTCATCACGTTGGGTGTTTGTATTCCAAACATTCCTGTAATTAGTGTTTTTATGTTTTCTTAGACTGCTGTTCCCTGGTACGACAGGTTCTGTCACATTGCTCTGCCATCACAGACGACTGTTAGTTGCGTGAGTTAACAGTTGAGGTGTGTGTGTACTGTATGTGTACGCGTGTGTGTGTGTGTGTGTGTGTGTGTGTAAGTGCACATGTAAGGGTGTGGGTGTTTGCACATGTGTATAATTATGTTGTATACTTGTGTGTGGTTGCGTGAGAGTGCACGTGAGTCTCTGTGTTGCGTGTAAATGGGTCAGGCATGCTCGTGTGTATGTATGTGCTTGTGTTTGTGTGTGTGTGTGCGCGCGCTTGCATGCGTGCCCCCGTGTGTGTGTGTGTGTGTGTGTGTGTATATAAGTGTATGGGCCTGTGTGTGTGTGTGTGTGTGTGTGTGTGTGTGTGTGTATATAAGTGTATGGGCCTGTGTGTGTGTGTGTGTGTGTGTGTATATATGTGTGTGTGTGTGTGTGTGTGTGTGTGTGTGTGTGTGTGTGTGTGTGTGTGTGTGTGTGTGTGTGTGTGTGTGTGTGTGTGTGTGTGTGTGTGTGTGTGTGTGTGTGTGTGTCATGTACAGACAAATCGTGTTTGTATTAAGGTCAAATTGGTGTGTGGGTGTGCTGATTACTCCAGCGATCCTTTTCACTTTCTGACTACACTCAGTGGAAATCCAGCGTTTGACAAAGCAAAGCAGAAATGCTTGCTGGCACATTATGGGTAACTCGAGAAGATGAAACAAATTTTTTTTAAGGCGCTTACCAAATAGTTTTGGGGGCAAATATCTTCTGAAATATTGACTTGAATAATGACTAGAAATTCCGGGAGTAAAACAGGCTCCCGAATTGCTCTTTCTCTGACCTGTGACCTGTGTGATTCGACTCCTGATCAACACTAAACAAATAGGCTACATCAGTACAGATACAGACTTGTCCAAACAGGGAATCAAATCAAAATATGAGTGTGGTATATCTCATACCACAGTGTCATCCAAGTGCTTTATAAACCTGATTAAAAAAAAGAGTTCCAGGTCATGATGGCGAAGAAACAGCCGGGGAAGGGGGGGGGAAGGGGGGGGGGGGGGTCGGAGGGGAGGAGACAAACAAACTTAAAGGGCCACTTCCCAATTTTCAACCAGCTTTGTATCATTACAATGTGCATATATGTGTGTGTGCAGGGTGGATGAATGTGGGTCCGTGAGGAGGTGGAAAGTAACGTATGTATGTATGTATGTATGGAGGTGGTATGTGTGTGTATGGATGGATAGCTGTGTATATGGGTGTGACTGTATATGTATGTAAGAATGAGGACACTAACCATATGACCTACAGTAATGTAAGAGTGCATCTAGGTGATAACACTTGTAGAATAGTAAGTAGATATGTATTCTACAATGTCCTATACATATAAAAATGAGGACCTATGTGAGTATGTATATGTATGTGTATGTAGGTATGCACACATTAATGTATGTTTTCTTGTTTGTTTGTTTTTTTCGTTTTGATTGCTTTAATTTTTGTTCTTTCAGGGAAATGTGTGGGGACTGAGGGGTGGGTGGGGGGACATGCAGTAGATATGATCATCATATGTTCCCTTTGCTGTAACTTTACTCATTATTTGTGAGGACTAGCCTACTGTAATGGACCATCTTCTATAAATAAAAAGTATAAAAAAAATCAAAAAAAACAAAAACAATGTGCATATATGCCGATGAACAATGCTTACCTTCCCTCCATGTTGTCTGCACCCACAGCTCCCCGCTCATTTGCCAGCAAAAGTCCGCCAGGAGGCGCAAAACGCGTCATCCGTCATTTCAGCCGCAGCTAAGCTAAGCTGCTAAGCTAAGCAGCTAAGCTAAGCTGCTAAACTAAGCTGCTAAGCAGCTAAGCTAAGCTAATCAGCTAAGCTAAGCTGCTAAGTTTCTCAGCACGGGAGCTGTAACAGCTGGGGCAGCCTGGTGGCCAGTCTGCGCTGCAACACGTTCACAGGGCTTTGGTGAACCTGACTTTGTTTTCTGACAGAATATTATTTTTGGACTTTGCCAACTCTGAATGCAGGACAACAGCGAAAAACACCGACTGTATCTGTAACCTGCAGCTAACTTTACGTGCCAGCTGCCCAGCACTTCGTAAGTTGATCCACATAACATAACTGACTCCAGCGCGCTGGTTTGTTTTATGATCCTTTCAAAACGGATGTGATTTATCCAGACTTGACCAGGGAAAATGTTTTGTAAATGAAATAAACTTCAGTAAAGATACATTGTAATTAATGCTGCTAACTTTGTCTTTGGGCCGTGAACTTTTGAGTCGACTCAGTGCACAATCAATTCCAGTTGTTATAGGATTCCCCCTTAAGAGCGATATAGGGAATCTTTTCTCAATCTTCTGTTTTCTCTGGTGATAGGGCTCCAATTAAAAAAAAGAAATTGCACATTTCTTGGTGACCTATAACTCATCATATTCACCCCGGTGAAATAGGCCTTTAATTAAGGGACACAAGAACAAAAGTAGTGTTTAAAGAGCAAAAAATTATAGATGTCTTCATCAAAAGTATGATTACAAAATAGAACAATAATATCACCTAATAATATGATTATGAACCATGGTAATAACAATAGATGTATAATGATGAATGGCTCAGAACAGAGCTACAAAAGTGTTCTCAACAGACAGTTGAACAAAAAGGAAATAAAAGCCAATCAGCTAAACAGCAGATTCAAGTCTTCTTGCGTCAACGTGTAAAACTCAAACGTTATTTCGCTCGGTAATTCAGTGTAATTATCGCAATCATTGTTCTGCACGTTTAAAGCGCCCCTCTTGTCCAATTCCTCAGCCGTCATTACACTTAATTAGAGTTCTTTCTGTGATTCATAAAACGGCGCCCCGAGCGCCATGCCAGCCAATCGGCACGGCCCGTCCAGGTGGCGGCGGAGGAAGCGCTCTGGGGGGAGAGGGGGGTGGTTCAGGTCGCCTTCGGGTGCCGATCCAGGATCAGCTCTCCCCCCGGCCCGGCCGCTCGGTTTCCGACCCGAGATCGAGGCGCTAAACTGATCCCGGAGCAGCTGGGGGGCCCCGTCTGGCGCTCTGGAACCCGCTCTTCCAGTCTATAAAGTAGGCTAACGAGCGGCTCAGCCCCGCCAGCCCCCGTCATTAGCCTGTCATGGCGGCCGTAAATCAGACCCACCGGCTCTGCTGTCATGGCGTCCGCCTCACACAGCCGCGGTAATTTTTGTCGAGGCTACAAATCTGGCTGGGCGGTTTCACCCCGACAGGCCTTTGGCACGCTGCACGGGGAGATACTGAAATGCATCGATCATCTGCGTGGGTATTTTACAGTCCCGGGACAGTCATGCTCAGAGTCATTTGCCAAAGTCAAGTGAAGTCCTTTTGGGTCCACTGCCGACCTTCTGCTTTCATTATTATCATCTCTTTTGGACTCCTGCAATTCTCTGTATTCAGAGCTGAGCCAGAAGACCATCTCCACCTCCAATTAACTCAAAACACTGCTGCAGGTTCTTGACTACTACGAGACGGGAACATGTTTCACCCATCCTCCCTTCTCTCCATTGGTTGCCTGTGAGTTTTAAAATTTATTTTTTTCTTCAATAAAAATTTGTATGAGCTATTTTGCTTATTTTTTTCCCACATAAACACAAGAAAACAAAACCACAAAAAACACATACACCTACACACTCAAGTTCTGACCCCCCCCCCCCCCTCCCCACACACACACACACACACACACACACACACACACACACACACACACACACACACACACACACACACACACACACACACACACACACACACACACGACCCATCAACACATCAACCCACCCCTCCAAATTCACAACAATGTCAGCCCAACCAAATTCAAAGATCAACATGCAGGACCGTCTTATTACTAAAGGTGAGCAGGCTTTTTGGGTCCTGGCCGTCATCTGTGGAGCTCCCTGCCTGTCCTGAGCATCTCAGGGGAGCAAAACCGGGTGTCGTCTTTTAAATCACTTCTTAAAACTCACTTTTATACAAATACCTTCTTATAGTTTTATAGAATTTATGCCACACCTTTTACTTGTGTTTTATCTCTGTCTCTTTCTCTATCATATGATTGTTCAATCTTGTTGTTATTATCACTACTGTAATTGCTACTGTTGTGTCAGCTAGATTTAGCTAGACATTTCCTGTGACGTCCTCTGAGACATGCTTGTGAATTAGGGCTATACAAATAAACTTGACTTGACTTGACTTAACTATCTCTGTTTTATGGTTTTACTGCTTAATCTGATTTGCCTTTTCTATTCATTACTTGTTGCTTGTTTTCCATTGTCGGCTTTTATTGTAACTGTTGCTCTATCTTTTATTTTATTTTATTTTATTTTATTTTATTTGATGGAAAGCCTGTTGTAACCTTGCTTTGAAAAGTGCTCTATAAATAAAGTTATTATTATTGTAAATGGCAGCTTGTGGGTGATGCTGCTGCAGTCGGAGGCTTGTAAAGCAGGCAGACAGACAGAAAGCAGGCAGACAGAAAGCAGGCAGACAGAAAGCAGGCAGACAGAAAGCAGACAGACAGAAAGCAGGCAGACAGAAAGCAGGCAGACAGACAGAAAGCAGGCAGACAGACAGAAAGCAGGCAGACAGAAAGCAGGCAGACAGACAGCAGGCAGACAGAAAGCAGGCAGACAGACAGAAAGCAGGCAGACAGACAGCAGGCAGACAGACAGCAGGCAGACAGACAGCGCTAGCTGGTTCTCTGGAGTTCCCCTGTGTGGAGCAGACAGCGTGAGGCGCGAGGGAAGAGCACTGCGCTAACATTAGCCCATCAATCACGTGACTTGTGCTAAACTGATGAGTTTGCATGGCAGTTATGGAGCTGCAGCAGTCAACGTGTGTCAAATAAACGCCTTGTGATAATCCTATGGGTGTGAATCACAACTTTATAGATGTTCCATTCCATTTTGATATTGTTAGTGTGGCGCGATGTTCAAGTCAAGTCAAGCTGCCCAACTGCTGCTGCAAGAACAAGAGCTGTTAGTTGGAAAAATACAGTTTTGCTCTCATTTCGACCGGAGGAAGGTCAACAGAATGGAGTAATAAGTCAGTTGAGAGACAGGAGCTGTGTTTTACGTATTTGGCTCTGCTGTGAAACATGAAAGAAAGCGCTTTTTTAGTAAACTAGAGATTTCTAATTTGGAGACTCTGGAGAGTCCCTGTGACATCACAGTTGATCAATTGTGCGCCCTTCAATCACAGTTGCTCGAGTGACATCACCGATGACATCACAGCTGCCCGAGTGACATCACAGTTGGACAATTGTGCGTTGCGCAATTGTGCGCTATCGGCCCTTCATCACTTACATCACAACTGCTCAAGTGACATCACACAGTTGAGCATCTGGGCGCCATGAGCAACATGTGCGAGCTCTCCAATTGACATCGCAGTTGGGCAACTGGGCACCTGTGCAACTGTGTGCCATCGGCGCTCCAATTACAGTATTCTGAGTTGCTCGAGTGACATCACTCATGACATCACAACAACTGCCCGAGTGACATCAGAGTTGGGAAAATCACAGTTAAGCAAAGTGTCCTCGGTGTGTGGATTTACTACAAAAATTACGTTTCACGTAACTATGGGTTATTTCATCACGTGGTGAGTACACGAGTCACCCCATGTAGTGTTTGTGGCACTGTTGCAATGTGTATTTTGGGTGGCTGAACGGCTGTACCGGTCACTAGCATTGCAGCGCTAGCTAAGTAGCAGCGATGGCTGTATCGCTCTTTGTAGGGCACGCAGATTGAAAATAAAACCATGTGCATTCAAGTTTTGATATAGACAATATGACAAGTGGCCTAAATGTTGGCATATCCTTTTAACCACAGATCTTATAGATGCATCTATCCAAAATCGACAAAATTCACGTTGACTTCTGGGTTGACTTTAGGCCATGTTTAGACGACAACCGTCTCTGCATGAAACGGCAAAGTAGCGTTGCGTACTCCCCTTTTATTTCGCATTTACACACAGCTGGTGTGATAACGATTTGCGTGCAGACTGCCAGGCTGACTGAAGCCGCAAAAGCGTCAAGTGAGCCAGAATAACATTGAAACTTCTGGTTAAAACCTTCACAATAATGGTAATTAAATAAACTAATAGTCTTATTGATGCATGTCACAAAGTGTTTTGTGTGTGATCCGAAATATACAGAAGACATATAGAACACAGACAACTAAAAGTCAATTTTAACACGCAGTGAGTCGACGACCCTGATTTTGATTTACCCAGTTATAAAATACGGCTTTTATTTTGAAGGTAAAACGCCTAGCTTCCCCTATTCTGTCTGTTTCTAATGGGCTTGATTTAGCTTTGTGATTAAAGTTTTTAAATGCATTTTCCACGCGTCTGACACAGAAATCACAAATGGTAGCGTAATAAACTGCTCCAGATTGGATTACCGAATAAAAACCCATTAAAGCAACATAAAAAAGACTTGAGCACAATTGGGACTTCACTTGAAGAAATGCATTGGGCTGTGTCATCACCTGAATTGCATTTCTCCACTTTAGACAGTAAGGGGCGGCGTTTTCAAGAATTCCACTCTGGGACCTGTTTTCAGATTTGGGCGTTTTCACCCCCCAATAACGCCGTCACCGTGTAAAAGGAAAGCACGAACGCTACAACTGTTTGCCCTTTTATGCAGGGAGCGTCGCCGTGTAAACAGGGCCTAGTCTCACGTGGTTAGACCCAACATCTTACCTTAGCACGCTTCCAGCGCCGGAGGGTCTGAATCACAAGTCAGCATTTCCGGGTTTTGCCGTAGGAATTCCTACAGTGAAAGATGATTGGCTGGGCTGTTACGGAAGTCCGGCTCTCTGCGTGCATTGGTTGGTGCATCGTTCAAAATGTACCGCCCGGCGAGTTGCGTCACGCCGTCCGTGGTTGGTCAATTCGTCTGTCACACATTTGGTTTTGGTCTTTGGGGGCGGTCCTTAACCACTTTTCAAGATGTGTGCACCAGACGTGTATGTCTACCTACAGCTGGCTACTGCGAGACTACGTTGGCCTACGAAAAATACGTAATGAAAATGTAATCACCTACTGAAGTAGAAGTGGAGGAAGCGACACTTGACTAAAGAACTCTTGGAATGCGTTGAACTTCACAGACTGCATGATGAGATGAGGTCTAACAGTGGAAGGAGATCTGAGGGGATTTCCCCCCTCAGATTTGTTGGTTTGTGGGAAGTTAGCAGATGAACAGCTGGAACAGAGCTCGTTAAAGCTCGTTAAAGCCTGATCTTCTCATGCCAGGGCCCAGTGTGGGTCTTCAGCCACGCTTTAAGAAACCCGATCAGCGGTCAAATAATTGTGTGTGTGTGTGTGTGTGTGTGTGTGTGTGTGTGTGTGTGTGTGTGTGTGTGTGTGTGTGTGTGTGTGTGTGTGTGCGTGTGCGGGGGAGGGGGGGGGGGGGTGAGGAGAGAGTGGAGGAATACAGGATGTGTGGAATTCCCCTCCATCAAGCCTCGACACTGCACACACTCACACGCACGCACACACACACACGCACGCACACACACACACACACACACACACTTACACGCCATCTTCCAGTGCACCACCCTCTCACTTTCCCTACATAAGAGCTCCTCCTGATGTGAACACAATCAGCATGCCTAGTCTAGATATGCAAATACCACACGTAAATACACATACGTGTGGTAAATACACATACGCTCGCTGTTAAGCGAGCGTATCCAGAACCGGGCAATTCGCTTTTTTTTGGGTCTTCATAAATATTGTAGCGTTCCTGATATTTCATGAGGCAGAGGCTTCTTGCTGGTACAGGTTCTTTATTCACAGTTATTCATATTCACAACTCTCCGCTGTTGTCATGCTCATAGATAGCAGCTTCCCCCTAGGCAGTGCGCGGAGACTGACTGCACATGCTCAGTCTCCGTCCGGAAGTGGTCCCACAGCATAGTGCTCCCCAACATAACACTCCCCCACACAGTTCCTATCTGTAGTGGAGACACTACCATTGCTCACCACTATGTGTGTACTGCTGATTCGCTACATACTCCCCGCCCAACAATAAGGTCAACGCCCACGTTGACACCACATCACACCTCCCCTGTACCAACACTCCCAACATCTTTTTTCTTTTTAACAGTTCTTTGTTTTTTAACCACATCTTATATTTCCATCTCAGGCTTTTCCCACATCTCCTCCCCACAATATCTCATGCCATACACATCATCCACTTTTCATTATAACACTTCCAACCACCATCTCCTCCTTTTTTTTTTTTTTTTTTTTTTTAGTACAACTCGAAGTTGCTCAAATGTCCTGGAGCCCTTGGCTCTCTCCGTGGCCGTGTTAGTCTCTGTGAACCTGCCGGTGGGCCTGACCCCACCTGCAGTGTCTCTGGTGCTTCAAGTCTCTGAGTGGGGCCCGCCCGGTCATGGCCGGACGCCCCTCTCTGTGGAAACCGATTCCTTCTTTCACTCTGTCTAAGTGAAACCGCTGGGCGGCCGAGATCTGGGGGAAGGGTGCACCCCCCCCGGTATGGGGCCAACCTGTCCCTGTGGAGTACCTTCTTGCCACCAAGTGGCATCTGCACCCGGTACACCACCTCCCCCATTCTCTCCATCACCCTGCATGGGCCTGTCCAGTGACAGTCCAGTTTAGGGCTACGCCCTTTTTTTCTCCGGGGTGTGTACACCCATACCAACTCCCCCCCCTGGAAATGGTTTCCCTTTGCCCTCACATCATAGTTCCTTTTTTGTCTCATGCCCGCTTTCTCTAGCTGGGTCCGAGCGAAGTTGTGAGCGGACTCTAATCGATCTTGTAGCCTCCTGGCATACTCTCTCCCCGGGGGAGCGTCCGGTGCATCCGGTGGCTTGCCGAACGCCATTTCTGCTGGTGTCCGCAGTTCTCGACCTAACATGAGCAGGGCGGGTGTGCAGGAGGTGGACTCGTGTGTTGCGGATCTGTAGGCCATGAGGATGAGAGGCAGGTGCGTGTCCCAGTCCCTCTGGTGCTCCTCCGTGAGGATGGCCAACTGCTTTTTCAGTGTCCTATTGAATCTTTCTACTAGGCCATCGCTCTGGGGGTGCAATGCTGTGGTCCGTGTCTTTCTAATGTTCAGTTTCTCGCACATGGTGGCGAACACTCGTGACTCGAAGTTTCTTCCTTGGTCACTGTGTAGGGTCTCTGGTGCTCCGAACCTACTGAACATGCCTGTGACTAGTGCGTCGACCACCGTCCCCGCCTCCTGGTCGGGCAGCGCGTATGCCTCTGGCCATTTTGTAAAGTAGTCCATAGCTACTAGGACGTATCGATTTCCACTCTCTGAGCGTGGAAACGGCCCCATCACGTCTACCCCTACCCTCTCCATGGGGGCTCCTGCTGCTAGCTGTTGGAGCGGGGCGCGAGACTGGTCTAATGGCCCTTTGTACGCCGCGCAGAGGTCGCAGCGCCGACAGAAGTCCTGTACGTCTCTCCTCATCCTCCCCCAATAAAAGCCTTGTCTGATGCGACGGAGGGTTTTGCTCACCCCAAAGTGGCCCGCCCCTACTGTCCCATGGCAACTCCTGCACACCTCATCTCTCAGTGTCGTTGGCACTACTTTTCGCCACTTGTTTTCTCCCGTTGCTGGCTCTTTCCAGCACTTCATCAGCACTCCACTGTTCAATCTCAGGGTGTCAAACCCTGCCCACAGCCCTTTGGTTGTGTCGGTGGCCCCCGCCACCTCCTCCCATTGCGGCTTCTGGCCCGCTTCTACCCACTGCAGCACTGGTGACAGCTCCCTGTCGTTTTCCTGGTGGCCCTTCCAATCTGCTGCTTCTGCCATCCGCAGTGTCTTGCACACTGGCCCATCTCCCGTGTGGTTAGGGCAGATTCTAGCGTCTTCTTGGAGCTCCCTCTCTCTCCCCTCTCTCTTCTCACAGTACACACACCCCCTTTCCGCGCAGGGTCGTCGTGACAGGGCATCCGCATTTACGTGGTGTCTCCCTGCTCTGTGCTCTATGGTGAAGTTATAGTCCGCCATTCTCTCTAACCAGCGGCACACCTGTCCCTCCGGCTCCCGGAAGGACCACAACCACTGCAGCGCTGAGTGGTCGGTCCGTATGGTGAACTGAGGCTGTCCCAGGAGGTAGTATCTAAAGTGTCTCAGTGCTTCTACGACTGCTAGGAGCTCCCGGCGTGTGACGCAGTAGTTTCTTTCTGTCTTATCAAACGTCTTACTGAAATACCCCACCACCTGCTCCCCCTCCGGCCCTGCCTGGGACAGCACGGCCCCCATACCTCCATTGCTGGCATCAGTGTCTAATAGGAACGGCAGTGCGGGGTCTGGTGCTCTAAGCACGGGGGTCTTGGTCAGCGCTTTCTTGAGGGTTTCGAACGCTAGGTGGCATTTTGCTGTCCAGTCGAAGTCTGTGTTCTTTTCTTTAAGCCGGAACAGTGGCTCTGCGATGTCAGAAAATCCTTTTACAAACTTCCTGTAGTAGGATGCTAACCCTACGAAGCTCTCGAGTTCACTTTTGTCTCTGGGGGTGGGCCATTCTGAGACTGCCCGTGTTTTTTCCTCTAGAGTGCGGATGCCCCCCTCGCCGATGCCATGTCCCAAGAACTCTACCCTCTTCTTCAGGAAGTGGCACTTATCTGGGTGTAGCTTTAGACCCGCCGCTGCTATTTTCTGTAGGACTTTTCGTAATGCTCCCACCGCTGCCTGAAACGAGCCCCCGTGTGTCAAGATGTCATCTAAGTATACGACGCATTCTGTTTGGGGAATGTCCCCCAGCAGTTTCTCCATTAACCGCTCGAACGTTGCGGGTGCGT
Source organism: Poromitra crassiceps (assembly GCF_964638095.1). NCBI lineage: Eukaryota > Metazoa > Chordata > Actinopteri > Beryciformes > Melamphaidae > Poromitra > Poromitra crassiceps. Next base: position 40,027,335 of record NC_139634.1, on the reverse strand, counting down.
TACACAGCCCGAAACTGAGTACTCGAAACTGCCACAGTCCTCTCTCGGTACGGAAGGCGGTCTTTGGCTTGGCATCGTCGCAGAGGGGCACCTGCCAGTACCCACTGCGGAGGTCTAGGGAGGAGAACCAGGCTGACTCCCCCACTATGTCTAGTAGCTCCTCGATGACGGGCATCGGGTACGCGTCTTTTTTTGTCACTTTGTTCAGCCCTCTATAGTCTACGCAAAATCGCATCTTTGCGCTATTTTTCTTTTTTACCAACACTACTCCCGATGCCCATGGGCTCTCTGACGGCTCGATGATCCCTGCCCTCAGCATGTTTTCTACAGCTTCGTTCGCTATATCTCTTCTTGCTGCTGGAATTCGACGGGGATATGATCTGATGGGCTGCGCCCCTTCAGTGTCTATTTGGTGTTCTACCAGGTGAGTGCAGCCTAGTTCATCGTCCGTCATCGCGAAAATGTCTTTGTACTCTTCTAGTACTCTCCACAGTTCGTCGCTCTGTTGTGGTTCTAACCCCTCGCTCTGACGTTGGTGTAGTGTCCTGAGCATTTCTAACCTCTCTGTCTCTCCCTCTGCCTGTTGCATTGGCTGAGGGCAAGTGTTTGGAGGTGGGCTAGGGGCGTGGTTTTGGGGGGGGGTTGGGTCTGCTAGGTGGGGTTCATGCTCTACGGTGACGCGGTACACGGTGATGTTGTTAACGTTAGGCCGTTCCCTTGGAACGGTGGGCGGTTGGCTCATTTGGACTACCGTTCCTTCTGCAAATGTCAATGTGCTTCTTCCTAGGTCTACTGTGCATTTGTTCATCGTTAAGTAGTCTTCCCCCAGGATGCAAGGCCCCGCCATTTCTACCACCCACACCGGAAAGTCCACTGTCTGTCCCCCCACTGTTATCATTACGTGTCCCCTCCCCCTCATTGGCATTAACTCACCGGACACTGTTCTTAGCAGCTGTGCTGCTGGCTGCTCCAGGCGCATCCCCTCGGGCATCATGTTGACGTTCACCAGCGTCGCCGTACACCCCGTGTCCACCAGGGCGGCGCAGTATCTCCCTTGTAGGTAGGCTGGAACATGGCATCGGTTCATCGCGCGCGGCCCGCTCTGCATGTTGACAGCTCCGGCGATGTCGTCTACTTCGGGGCACGGCGGAGCCCCACCTCTCTGTTGCTGTCGGTGGGCTCCCTCCTGCGACGCTGTGGCTACGGGGACTGTGGCATCGTAGACCCGTCTCGCCCCATCTGGACGGGCCCCGTACCGTTTCCCTGGTTCCACGTTCTCCGGCGGCAGTCTGCTTCCCGATGACCGGGACGCCCACATCCCCAGCAGATCATGCTCCCTCTAGCCCAGCTGTTGTTCCGCTGGGTGGGCTGTCGAGCGGGGTTGGGCTGCAGGGTCGCTCTGCGGAGCAGTTGTTCTTTGAGTTGTTGTACTGACTCGGACAGTTCTTTCACCATGTTGCCTTGTTCTGCCAAAGCCGTCTTCCACGCTGGCTCTTCTTGTATCGGGCTTTCCGCTGCCATTCTCACTACGGGGACAGCTCTCCCCTCTTCGCTGTTCATGGTCCAGCCCTCTACTGTCTCTCTTTCAAACGCCAGCTCTAGCGCTATTTCTAATGTCTTTGGCCGTTGCAGCATTACTTGCTCTCGTAGCCCTCGCGGCGCGATAGCCTGGACGAAGTAGTTTCGGGCTAGCTCGTCCAGTGCTTCTGGCGGCAGCCGGCTGTATACACGCCGGCTGAGGATCTCAATGTCTGTGGCTAGCGCCCGCAGCGACTCCCCTGGTCGTCTACGCCTGTTACACAGTTCTGCGACCATAATGCCTTCTTCTTTGCATCGTCCGAAACGCCTCCTCAGGGCCGCCATTACCACGTCTAAGTCTTTGGTGTCTGCCATTGCTGCTACACATGTTATAGCTTCACCCTCGAGTGACATTACCAGATGACTGGCTCTCTCTCCCCTCGACCAGCCATTCATTTCCGCTGCTACGTTGAACATTGTGCAATATGGCTCCCATTCGCCTTTACCGTTGAATTTTGGCGGGGTGATTTCCTTTCTTCCTCGCCGCCCGCCGTCCTTCGTCTCCTCGACCCGTGTCTCGTCTTTGTCTCCGGTTCTCCGGCTAGCTTCACCGGGCCGTGGCACAGCCTCCATTGCTACAGCGGTGTTGTCAACCCGCTCGATCTTCACTCTCACCGGCCTCGGCTCTTCCGCTCTCTCCGCCGCCTCGTTAGCCCGTCTGCTAGCCTCTTTGAGCCGCGGGGTAGCTTCCGTGGCTACGGGGATATCGCCGTTTAGTTCGGATTTTATCATCACAAACCCCAGGCTTGCTGCTGCTATCCCCGCCTGGATCTCTGTGGTAGCGGCCGCGTCTACCCCGTCTTCTTTCTCCTCGGGTGCTTGGTAGTCCGCCCCGGCTCTTTCTCTTCCCACCTCCCGCTTGAGTCTTTGCTTCTCTCTCTTCAGGAACTTGTTAACCATTTTTGCCGATTCTGGAGGTAATTCACCGTTTTAAACTTCTGACGCCAATGTAGCGTTCCTGATATTTCATGAGGCAGAGGCTTCTTGCTGGTACAGGTTCTTTATTCACAGTTATTCATATTCACAACTCTCCGCTGTTGTCATGCTCATAGATAGCAGCTTCCCCCTAGGCAGTGCGCGGAGACTGACTGCACATGCTCAGTCTCCGTCCGGAAGTGGTCCCACAGCATAGTGCTCCCCAACATAACACTCCCCCACACAGTTCCTATCTGTAGTGGAGACACTACCATTGCTCACCACTATGTGTGTACTGCTGATTCGCTACAATATGCTCCTCTTCCAGCAGTTAGTGGAGAAATGGGGTGGGACCCTTGTGTGATCAGATGGAAAACCAGTATGGTGAACCTCTGGAACAGATTGCTGGACCTACCATCCAATAGGGTTGCTAGTCAGATTTTCCTCTGGGACTTGTCTGTTGAAGGGGAGTGGGTCTCAGATATGTATGACTTGTTTCAGGAGTGTGGTTTTGGAGAATATTACTCTCAAAGAATGTGTATAAATGTAGAGTCGTTTAAATCTCAGATCCGCGCTAACTGGTTACAATCTTGGACTGAAGAACTATGGCAGAAGCCTAAATTAAGAACTTACTGTTTATTTAAAAATGAATTTAAATGTGAAAAATATGTGATGTTTAATTTACCTAAAAGTAAGAGGTCCTTATGTGCTCAGTTACGATGTGGTATTCTGCCTTTACATATTGAAACAGGCAGATACAGAGGGACGGCGGAGGAGGATAGGATTTGTGAATATTGTGAGCTGAAGGAAGTGGAGAATGAATTTCATTTTATTTTGTACTGCCCCTTGTATCATGACTTACGAGATATACTATTTAAAAAAGTTCACTCCCCTGAGTTAAACCTGTTAGATTTTGAAGAAGGTGCCATACTTGAATTTCTTTTTGATAACATCTTTGCTTTTTCCGAATATATCTCTCATGCGTGGGATAGGAGGAAAAAGATGACATATGATAGTTAATTCATATATTTTACTTAATACACATGTAGTTAAATCTGTGTTTTGCTGCTGATGCCGCGTGCTGCTGTGTGTGTGTTTGTACGGTTTTGTATTGTTCAAGCACCGTAATAGATATGGAAATAACTGTATGTTGATGTGTCTGATAATCCCATGTGGGATGGGTCATGTAATGTCCTGACACGTAAATAAAATTTTCATTCATTCATTCATTCATTCATTCATTCATTCATTCATACCCGCACACACACGCACAACACACACAACACAGAGTGAAGTGACTTATTCTCTAATGTAATGTTTGAATATTATGTATTTGCTTTGTAGTAATAATAGTAATGCTATTAATAATAATATTATGATTAGTCAAAGTAATAGTGTTACTACTAATAGTGGTGATGGTAGTTGTAGTAGTAGGCCTACGAATCATAATAGTACCAAATAACTTACATTAATAAGAACTGAAAGCTAATAGGTCATTCCATTGCAACATGGGGAGCACCACATTTCTTGGCAAGACCCGCCCTACTCTGCCTCTGATTGGCTGGCATGGTTCTGTGCTGTCGTTCATGGATATGCTGTCGTCCCAGTGGCGCAAGGAGGCATCTTCAGGCCAAAGTGTGGTGCAGGCAGGCAGCGTGGGGAATGACAGGGCTTGATGTTAATTGCTTATATTTGCAGCAATTAACTTGATTTGGTTGATTAGGGGCTCGATAACGAGAAGCAGACAGGAAGGCGGGCTTAATGTCTCCTTTTGATCAATACTTTCATTAACATGCTATGCTGCTCTTATTAAAGCTGCTGACTCGTTTGGATTCAGCAGGCACATACATACACACACACCACGCCTGCACACACACACACACACACACACACACACACACACACACACACACACACACACACACACACACACACACACACACAAACACACACACACACACACACACACACACACACACACACAAACAAACAAATGCATACACACTCAGATTCCACCTACAGAGCTTATTTAATGTAATCACTGAGGTGATGGATGACTGACAGTATTTGCAGCACAGTTTAGACACATTTTAATTTAACTAGAATCCTAGGGTAGAGAAACTGGAGGTGATGCGCCATGGCTGCAGTTATGGAAATCGCCCTGCTCTGCCGTCTCCCAAAATCGTGACTGACAGACATCGCCCACCATCGTACAACTGTGCCCCATCGGCTCAGTTGCTGGAGTGACATTACTGATTGCCTCATAACTGCCTGCATGACATCACAGTTGGCAAATCAGTTGCTCGAGTGACATCGCTGATCACATCACTGATGACATCACAATTGCTCATGTGACATCACTGATGACATCACTTCCATCACAAATCGTGACTGACACAACCACAGACTCCCAAAAGCGTGACTGATAGACAGACAGAGACCGGCCACCCACCAAGGCGCCATGGTGCAAATGTGCACCATCGGCTCATACTACAGCACACTTGCTCGAGTGACATCACTGATGATGACATCACAATTGTTCAAGTGACATCACTGATGACCATCACAAATAATGACTGACACTGCCACAGACAGATATCACCACCACAGCGCCCACTTAGCCAATTTTAACTAAGAGAAGATATTGGCTGCTATTGATTGGTAACCATAACCATTGATAATGACTAAAGCAAACTTTAACTTACTGGGGAAGGGGAACTCATCTCATACACCACCGATGTGTAGCACCCACCTAGGTGATGCATGGCAGGCAGCTTGCGTCAGAACGCTCACCACACATCAGCTATCACGAAGAGTTGAGGACTGAAAGAGCCATTTCGATATCGAGGGATGATTAGGTGGCCATGATGAAAGGGTGGCCTGTGTAGCCAGGGCACCAGGGTTACACCCCCCAGGGCACCGGGGTTACACCCCCCAGGGCACCGGGGTTACACCCCCCAGGGCACCGGGGTTACATCACACCCCAGGGCACCGGGGTTACACCACCCAGGGCACCGGGGTTACACCCCCCAGGACACCGGGGTTACACCCCCCAGGGCACCGGGGTTACACCACCCCCCAGTTCATGTTACAAGTGAAGAGAGTGGATGTCCTCTGGAAAAAAGAGAAAAAGTGCCAAAGCGAAAATGATGGTGAAACTAACATTACTGGAATGAGGAGGTCGTTGTTGTCTGTTTCATCCATAGACCATAGTAAGTTGTTAGTAAGGTAACCAAAGTGACAGTGGAAGCTATACCGGACAGCTAAAGGACACTCCACTGATCATATCAGTGGGGGGATTCAACTGTGTTCAGGGAGTGGGGGGGGGGGGTGGTAGGGGGCTTTCGGGCCTTGTTGATGAGGCAGATGGCAGTTGGGAAGAAGCTGTTCTTGTGTGCGAGCGGTTTTGGAGTTGACAGACCTCAGTCTCTTGTAGTATTTCGTATAGTATTTTGAAGAGATTGTGTGGGAGGGGTCGGCCATGATTTTACAAGACTGCATCAGCATTAGGTGGTGTACAGGTCCTGAAGGGATGGGAGGTTGCGTCCGATCATCGGGCCGAGCAGTTATCATCAGTTGGCTGTGACATCATCAGTGATGTCAGAAACGCGAGTCAACTGAGGAGACATTTTGGGACACCCATAGGGCGGATTCGAACCAGCGACCTAAGGCAGTCCTGGACTGGACCACCGTCAACGGTGATGTCACTCAACTGTGATGTCACTCAAGTGGCTGCGATGTCATTGGTGATGTCAGTTGAGCAACTGTGAGGTCATCGATGATGTCACACGAACAACTGTGAGGTCATCAATGATGTCATAGATGCCATAAATAAGACCAACTTAGATCACAGAAGAGGGCGGTAGTGCAACATTGAGGATGTCAACTGCCATAAAACACCAAAAGGAAGATCTTCGTGGAAGCTACAACTTCCTTACAGCGAGCAACTTGAGGCAGTTCCTTTTGCTCCAGATATTTGAAAGCAGGCAAGACAAGCACAACTCTTAGTGCATGTCCATCCCTAACTGAAAAGTCCCTGTAGTAACGCTGCTATATTTGAATGCTAACCTACAATCACCCTCACGAGTTCCTTAGGAAAACATTGGGCCCAGATCCAGCAGGTACGTAAGACGTCAGGAGGCATTCTCATAGTTAAGAAAACATGTCATACAATAAATGCACAAAACATTAGGGGGGGAAAAACATTTTAAAATCTGTCAAATGAGGCCACTGCACACATTTTTCTTACATTAAGTATGAATCTGGAGTCCAGATGGTTGCTACAGTTGTTACTTATATTGATTATTATTGATTTCTAATAATGTTGTCTACACTCAGGCAAATGGAATGTGAAGTAATTGAGTCCGTGGAGTTGCAAATGAAGGCAGAATCAAAAAGAGAGAGAGAGAGAGAGAGAGAGAGAGAGAGAGAGAGAGAGAGAGAGAGAGAGAGACTCTGCAGGTCGCTCGCTCACTCGGTGTGAACAGTGTCTACATGCATCCCACCATCTGTTATTTAATTTGTGCCTCTGAATGTGAATAATTAAAAATTTCCATGGCAACAACAGCGAGGCAGGTAGCAGCAGCTACAGCGAGAGGAGGAATCACTATAATATCCCCATAGGGACCATAGGGACTCATAGGTGTTCAGTTGTTAGTTTATTGTGACCTTATACTTTATTTTAACTCTCATGGTATTTATATAGTATCAGTAAAACACTTGCATAATAACTGCAAAGCTGAAATTTAAATTATGTTTTAAATTATTTCTAAAAATAAATCACTATAATCACATCTCAATAATGCAAGCATGTCATTTTGTTGCTTTAGGCCCTAAAGGGTATTTGATTTCTTATTATATAGGCTATAGCAATTGATATTCCTATATGGACTGAAATTTCAATTGATTAACTCTCTCTGCTCTCACCCCTATGAAAAATCACATTATACAAAATCATTACAATAATATTCCCAAAAATTTCAATTTGTGGCTCTATAGTCAGTAAAATGTTCCTATAATGTAAGGCGCTCAGTAGTGAGATGTTAGTGACTTTATCATTGTCTGTGGTATCTCATAGGGTTTTCTGTGGTATATATAATCATTTTAACTGCATGATATTTTAAAGTTCATAATATCCTTCTAAAATGTTTTGCATGCTTAATGATGCCCCCCCCCCCCCCCCCCCCCCATCTGATAATCAATATTGGATGTTAAAGGGCCTACATCAAACTCTTATATCGTGTCATAACTTGTTAATTAACAGATGTCATGAAAATGTCCCTTTAAATGGGTTGAAATTGAAAATATAATAAAAGTAATAACGGGCATATATTACTATTGTGTCATTTATTTTCCCAAAAGACAATAGGCTGCTGGGAAGCTGTCATCGCTGCACTTGCGAGTTGCGACCAACCAGAGAGAAATGGAGTCCCGCCACACAAAAACCAGACAGCTGAGCCGACTCTCGTCTCTTCCCGGACTGGTTATATCGATATTGAGAGACTAGATAGATCATTGTCTTAGATTTTGGGTATTGTCATATGATGATGTGGCATGAGTTGTCTTTTCCTGGATTTAATAAGACTGCATCATGTATAATTTCCCTTCACTGTGCTGCGCACGCACTGACGAAAAATCAAATGAAAGCATATAGGCTACCAAGCAATAGGCTATCATTGTCGCAATGGCGATATCAACATTTGATTTAAATAAAATAATAATAATAATAATAATAATAATAACTATAAGTATAATTATCATTATGTTCATTATAATAATAATTATTATTATTATGTGCATTATTATTATTTATTATTATTATTATATTTATAATTATAATAATAATAAAACGTGTCAGAATAGGATAAATATTTTCGATATAATTATTTTTCTAACCAAAATTAGTTTAAATGAGCCTTTCAAAAAGCAGATGATGGGGGGGGGACATACTATTTCTTGTCGACACTCGACACGCTATTATCTAAAACTCAGTGAGTTTTGATAATAGCGTGTGAGTTTAACTCACACACCCATCACAAAACTTTTATAACGCATTATTTTGATTTATAGGCAAAGTAGCTATACTTTTCTGTTTTTCTGCACTCTGCTATAGGCTACATTTTCGCCTATTTGAACAAATGTGTTGAAAATATAGAAATCATCATTCTGCAGCGAATGTTATTTCACCGCGGATAAATATTTAAATGGTTAATTGGCAGCATGTTGCTCTGTCTTAATTTAATTTAATTTAATTTAATTTAATTTAGTTTTAATTTCATTTTCTCCTCTCTGCTAATCAATCAATAAAGTCAAAATTATTTTATTTTCCATGTAATCTCGGCTCATTTGCCCGGAATTGGGTTTGAAAATTAAGTCGCAAACTGTAATATGAATTATAAATATTCTGACATTTCATAGCCTAAATAATAATAATATTTGGCTGTTTAACTCCAGGCACTCTGCAAAGCCTGTTTCCATTTTCAGAAACAATCTGCAGGATCGAGGCTGGCTCTTTGACTCACTTTTTCATTGAAAAATTAAATGAGGAAAAATACTCCGAATTGAACAAAAACTCTTTGTTTCCTATAGGCTAAATATTGTCATCTTCGTCAGGTCCAAAAAAAACAATAAATTCACATGAACTCAAAGATCAAACAAATACAAAATTATTTCATATTTTATATCATATTATAAATTAGACTATATAGGCTACACACATTGCTATTATTCCCTGTTCTGTTCTATTCTATTCTATAATAGAGGTCAACAGTGACCGCCCACTTTTTCACAGTACTGGTTAATTGCCCATTCATTATATATATATATATATATATAGATATAGATAGATATAGATATAGATATATATATAGATATAGATATAGATATATATAGATATAGATATATATATATACATACACACACACACACACACACACACACACACACACACTGTATATTGCTCCAAGTGAAATGTTTCATGGTCACTCACGATTCATCTGCTGGCGGGTTAGCTTGGTTCCAGGCTTAAAACTCTCATCTATATAAGGATTTTCTAAATGTCTATGGGGGAAAATGAAGTGGGACATTTCTTTTGGAACCAGAAGTGGGTGGTCACTGTTGAGCTCTATTCTATTCTATTCTATTCTATTCTATATTCTTTCTTTTTTTAATATTTTTTTCCCGATTTTTTTATCCCATTTTATCCCCCATTAGTGCTCATTTGATTTCTCAATCCTGGTTGCTACTCCATCCTCTGCCGATCTGGGGAGAGCCGAGACTGGCTCCATGCTTCCTCCGAGACATGGGCAGTCAGTCAGCCGCTTCTTTTCACCTGACAGAGGAAGCTTCACCGGTAGGACATAGTGGGAGGTTCACGCTATTCCAACCAGTTCCCCTCCCTCTGAACAGGCGCCCTTAACGACCAGAGGAGGAACCACATTAGCAACCAGGATATTGCATGTTTTTGTGAAGGGGGTTCCTATATGAAGGAAACCCCCGGGAGGCACGGGGAGAACATGCGGGCTCTATCGTTGCAGCCGCGCAGTTTCTAGGCCGAACGCCAGCCGCAGCGCAAAGCAGTGGGCGTGGAAAGGCGCACTTGATATCTTGGTATCGGCGCTAAACTCAGCCTCAACCATTATAACCACGCCTTTTAAGCGTAAAATTATGCATTGTCCGCTCATTGGAGAATTGCAGGGAAGAGACACACGCTTGCCTTTTAAGCTCCAATTCCTGGACAAATCCGGTAAAACCAGACAAAGCCAAGGGCTCCGCCGCCCCCCCCTCCCTTCATCCGGTCTGTCTATCTCCATATATAGGCTATTATTCCATATTATTATGCTTCTCAAACCAATAACTGCAGTTAAAATACTGCAAGCATGTAAATACGCTACACTATAGCAAGACCAAAGTGAAAATAATTTCTAAATGCATCTGATAGAAAAAAATATTGCCTATGGCTGGATGTCATGAGATTAGATGGCCAGAATGATATCGTTTTATCTCTCCTCCCCCACTGCACGATGCAACATCCTCTGAATGACACCTATCACTTTTACTGGATCTGATAACTTAATTCTATTTAATTTACAGGATTTTATTATTGAGTAATAGTATTTTATTTGGCCTATATATGCGTCCCCCCCACCCCCTGCCCACAGGCTCTGACAAATATGTTCATTCTCAATAAAATCTTCAGTAATCAATCAGAGGGGCTTTAAAAGCCAGATTGGCAGCAGCTGGCGCAGTGTGATCAATATGGCAGACCAAAACCGATCCACTAAATTCACAGCTGAGGAGAAGATGGTGCTGGCGAATCAGGTGATATATCTGTCCACCATTCATTTTGAATAGCTACAAAACAACTCTTTACTTAAGTTGTTTATTCATCTATCCATTCAGGTTCAAATGTACCATCGCGCACTGTTTGGGGAGGAGAATTACCCCGCCGACGCCCCGCGCCCAGTCCTGGACCGCTAAGTGAGCCGCCCCAGGTGGCCGTCTATGCGCTGCGCTTGTTCAGCACCTCGGACAGCTCCGCTGCCACAGACGGGGGAAACATTTGGAAATAATTATAACTTTCTATGCTTTGCACACAGAAAAAATAAATACAACAGACAATTCTGTAATGAATAGCTGTAATGAAGAGTGGGGTTTGAAGAAGCGCTACACAACAGTTGATCCAGTTTCTCTCTCTCTTTCTTTCTCTCTCCCTTTCTCTCACATTAAACGATATACATGCCTATAATGTCAATTATCTGAATGAAATAATAATACATATTAATTAGGAATATTAGTAATATTAGTAGCCTAGCTAATTTCGGGGGGGGGGGGGTAATAAAACGTAGAGCTATATTACACATAAATGGGGATTATTATGATAGCCTAAACTAAATTTATGAAACTGCATTACAGCTTCACCCAAAAAGCCTGAGAAGGGTTGCAATCTTATATTCTATTGTATTCTAAAGTATTTTTTTCTATATATTGTATTCTCCATTCACTTTCCTGTCCCCGGTGCACAGAATCCTGCTTTAGGCCAGCTTTTCAAAAGCGCAAAGCGCTAAAAGTCGGCCAGGTCGGAAGATGGCTGGAAGATAGTAGTACGCCGGTATTTAGCGCCGCCACGCCCACTTCGGCGCATTCAGGGACTCCGCCACGCCCATTCGGCCTAAAGCGCATTTGGCAGCCTAAAGCCTATTGCTATTTTCCCGAAACAGGCGCAAGGCACGTTTTTTTGCGTTTAAGGCCCGTTTTAGCGCCGAAGGCCTGTGGGAGAATAGGGACCGCAAACTCCACACAGAAAGGCCCTTTTGCCGACCCCACCCGGGCGGTGGGCACTCGAGGACATGCGGACGGGCACGCATTCCTTCAGCGTTCACCTCGTCCCCAGGTGGGAATCGAACCCACGACCTTCGAGCTGTGAGGCGATAGTGCTTACCACTACACCACCGTACCTCCCTTATTCTATATACTTTTAGGCCAGGCTTCTCTGCAGCTTCTCTGTCTTTCTTTGACCCCAAATCCCCAAGATCACATGCAACAAACTGTGAGGAAAACCATTTTTATTTCCCTTTTTTTTTCAAATAAAAACACAGCAGGAAGTACAAAGATTGTCTCTGACATGAAGTGTAACGCAGTGCAGTAAATCCTAACCAATGAAAAAATAGATTTCACTAAGAAGTGCTACATAAGAAGATGAGTCTTTTATTTCCAGGAGTGTGTCTGCCCGCTGAAAATAACATTTCACTGAGGTAAGTCTAGATTTGTTTGTCTCGATCATCCACAAACTTAATGAGAAAAGAACAGATGACAGAACAGCAGCTGATTAACTCCAAATGATGGACAAACGCTGAACACATTATATACATATCAGATGCATAGAATACTTAAAAAATCAATTATACATAAATACCTATACATCTTCCCAAAAAAGCCAAAAACTACCAGCAGAGTTCCAGAGTTCAGACTGAAGCTGAGAGCGAGAGAGAAAGAGAGAGAGAGAGAGAGAGAGAGGGAGGGAGGCTTGGTCCATAGATTTGGTGTTTCTGACAGGAAAATGTGCACATTCAGCATCCTCTGCCGCAGTGCCGCTGAGCAACACACACACAGGCATGCATGCACACACACACACACACACACACACACACACACACACACACACACACACACACACACACACACACATTGCTGCTATACATCTAGAAAATTTAGACCGAAAATGTCGTTTGTCAAACGAATTTCCCCAATGACAAATCAGGTAGGCTAATTATTTAAATTAAAATTACAGGCCATTAATGACATTGCAATAATTGCAAATATAGCTAATATTCAAGTAAAGTAGATATACTAACTTTATAACATTAGAATCACTGTTAATTACTGCAGTTATGTGTTATCTGAAATATTGATGTAAAGTATTATGGTATGTACTCTGTAATATAAACAAATGAAAACCTAATGACAAAACATTATGGTTTAACAAGTAATTACATCTATTTCACTTGTGTATTAATTTGCAGTTATCCTATTACTGTGTAATTAACAGCCTCTAATTAAAAAAATTACCAACTATCACTAAAATAATCCTATAATATTATGTGCATTCAATTGTTAGTTATCATACCACCTTATCAAATCTAATGGTATTTGCAGTCCCTTAATACTTCTAGGGGGCTTCAGTGAGTTTGTAACCCGTGGTAACTCATCACTATGGTATTACTATAGTAGCCTATATAGATCCATGGTGCTCAATAGAGAGTTTATAGTGACTTTATTGTACCTCATGGTACAAGGTTAAGGTCTATGGTGTTATAATCTTGTAGTTTTGCTTTTAATTTCTAAATTCTAGGATTACAACAATGGTTTTTCATGTGGGAGTTGGTGTGTTGACTTCATCAAAGTTCAGCTTCACAAACTCCTCATCAGACTTTCACGTGTGATTTTCCTGATGGCACAAGGTTCACGTCCAAGCGCTCCCAAACCTGGATCTCCAGCCAGCCGCCCCGAGGGTCCGGAGGCACCCGCAGCACCCCCAAACCCCCTGGTCAGTATGTAGATGAATTTCTAATTCAATTGTACATCTATAATCTTTAATATTTGATGAATGCGATACTGTAAATTATTAGACATAGGTGACCAAACTATGAGCTGAGAGGGAAAACTGGTCCTGAATTTACTGATTTGAGTTCTTTAGATCTCTGCTGCTCTCTGCTCGATCGTCTTTAGATCTCTGCTGCTCTCTGCTCGATCGTCTCTCTCCTCTGTAATCATAACAACTAAAAGATTCAATTAGGATTCTCAGCAAAAGTTTTGCCGGTGCCACACCTTGCCATAATGGCTGCCAGGGGGATTTTCCTAAGATATCTGATGAAGATGGTTGAGCTGTCTGTGCTGTGCTGTGCTGTGCGGACAGGACAGCATGCTAGACATGATGGATGGCAGAGCAGCAGCTGTGTGGCTGTAACAGTTCATATACCTCACCTTCCTTGATAAGTATCAGAGCAGACTGTGAACGCAACAGGAGGTAATACAACATGAATTTGGTGAAACAGCACAAACGGACAACATATTCTCACGCCCAATGGTCAGGACCCCCCCTTGGCATCACTTGTTAACAGCACTGGGTACCCCTTTTTCGCCATTTTATGACGCCACCAGAATTCAGTGGCGTCATAAAATGTGTCACTTTTACCGCCAACTGTTTAAAAATGGGGGCATTTACAAAATGTTTGGGGCACTTCAATGTTTTTGAATTAGTGCATCAAGTTGCTAAAGCATAGTTTGTGAACAACAGCTCAGTTTGGGTGTGTGCTTTGTCTTTGTCGTCTTCTGGCAACCAGCTTGCAGGTGATGAGTGCATGTTAGGAAATGGAAAATAGGAATGAATTAAATGAAAATCAAATTATCGACATCTTGTCTCATGTCTCGAAGCCACGAGACCGTAGCCAACAACTTGTCTTACGATTATACTTAGGCAACTAAAACAACTTGGCTAGGCTTAGAGAAATGGTTTGGTCGTGGTTAAATAATAAAAACGTTTGTTACATATTTAAATGTGGCTTAGAGTTGAAATGTACTTTGAACACGTTGGGAATCAAACCCCAGTCGTGGGCATTGAAGGCAAACATATATACGCCAGATACCTTTAATATAGATAGAGGCACCCCAACCGCCAGTCACTTACTGTATCTGTTTTCTTCGGCACTGCCACGCCCCATTAGGAGACTGGTAAGCCAATGATGTTTCATACCATTGACAAACACAAGCTGATAACCACGCCCATTTAGGAGATAGGAAGAGTATACTTTCTTACAATTGGCTGAGCCTGGAGTGGGGTGTCTCTACCTAATATTAAAGGTCTCTGTCTATGCCCATCCACCGCACCGACCACAACACCCTTACTGGAAACCTTTTTATTTCATTGTCACACTCCCATGGCATCGATTTCAGACGTTGTGGGAGTTCTATAGAAGTCTGTTGGACTACCCTGCACGTTGTGGAAGTTCTATAGAAGTCTGTTGGACTACCCTGTACGTTGTGGAAGTTCTATAGAAGTCTGTTGGACTACCCTGTACGTTGTGGGAGTTCTATAGAAGTCTAGTGGACTACCCTGTACGTTGTGGAAGTTCTATAGAAGTCTGTTGGACTACCCTGCACGTTGTGGAAGTTCTATAGAAGTCTGTTGGACTACCCTGTACGTTGTGGGAGTTCTATAGAAGTCTAGTGGACTACCCTGTACGTTGTGGGAGTTCTATAGAAGTCTAGTGGACTACCCTGTACGTTGTGGGAGTTCTATAGAAGTCTATTGGACTACCCTGCATGTTGTGGGAGTTCTATAGAAGTCTATTGGACTACCCTGCACGTTGTGGGAGTTCTATAGAAGTCTAGTGGACTACCCTGCACTTTGTGGGAGTGCTATAGAAGTCTATTGGACTACCCTGCATGTTGTGGGAGTTCTATAGAAGTCTATTGGACTGCCTTGCACATTGTGGGAGTTCTATAGAAGTCTATTGGAATACCCTGCACGTTGTGGGAGTTCTATAGAAGTCTACCCTGTTGTGGGAGTTCTATAGAAGTCTGTTGGACTACCCTGCACGTTGTGGGAGTTCTATAGAAGTCTGTTGGACTACCCTGCACGTTGTGGGAGTTCTATAGAAGTCTGTTGGACTACCCTGCATGTTGTGGGAGTTCTATAAAAGTCTGTTGGACTACCCCGCACGTTGTGGGAGTTCTATAGAAGTCTGTTGGACTATACCCTGCACGTTGTGGGAGTTCTATAGAAGTCTGTTGGACTACCCTGCACGTTGTGGGAGTTCTATAGAAGTCTATTGGACTACCCTGCACATTGAAAAATGAAGAAAAAGGGGTACCCAGCGTGTTACAAAGTGAGGGCTCCTGAGCAAACGTCAGGAGGCTATTTGAGAAGTTGGGAGAGAGAACGGGTTCTCCTGCATCATCTGCATTTGAAGACGTCGTGCTCATTTCACCTAAACGGCATGCGGCCGGGCGGCGGCGGGAAAAGCGTCTGTGCCTCAGACAGTCAGAAACGTACTGCCCAACAGTCCTCAGTGTTACAAAATCGTCGTCTTCGTTTGGCACCAAAACTACCGGTCCGACGTTCAGTCAACAGCCATGACCTTCGGCCTCTATTAGTGTCGTACGTGAGTTTTTGCCACTCAGATGCATCGGATCTCGTCCATTGTGAGTCTTGGGAGACAGGGACGCAGCTCCCACAAAACAGTTCTCCTGCATGCGTCTGTCCGCCACTTGGCGTTCGTCATCATCTATAAAAGTGGTGAGCATCACTTCCCTCCGAGTGTTTTCTCAGGTGAGTCAGGCTGAGTCAGCACAGGAACATCTCCACTCCTTTCCTGGCGTTTGCATGTGCACTGATGTCATTTCAGTGCCATCAATCAGTCTTCGGGAAATTAAGTTGTCAACGTGGTGTGTGTGTGTGTGTGTGTGTGTCTGTGCGTGCGTGCATTTCATATAGGTTCTAACCTGCATGTGTGTGTGTGTGTGTGAGAGTGTTTGTGTGTGTGTGTGTGTGTGTGTGTGTGTGTGTGTGTGTGTGTGTGTGTACGCGCAGCTCGCTTATCTATGACTCTCTGTTGTAATAGACATAATGTGATCTCTTGTCTAAATCTCTTATGATAAAATGTCCTGCTAAACGGAAAAAAAAAAAAAGTAATGCATGTAAGGTAATAAACTGGAAGATATTGTGTTACGATTGTAACAGTATTTACCCCTGCTAATGTATAAAGGGTATAAACATTTATTTTCTTCCAGTTTTTACAATATTTAAATGAAAGGCTGGTGGTTCATTACATTAACAGGATTTGTTACATTTTAGCGGGACATTTTATTTTTATGACATGATGCTGTATTACGTGTTCAGACGAAGCCTTTTACACAGTTTGATCCCCATAGGTTATATAAACACTAGATGGTGTCTGTAAGCTAGGCCAATGCTGCCATTATCCAAAACACTTATCCAGTTCACATACTCTTGCTTTTTTTAAACAGGTGCAAAAGGCTAGACATCTGAACGTACTATTAAAGTATGTTTAGCCTGATTTAAAGGACAGATACTTTATCTTTTTTGGGGAGTTTGGAACGGTGTGTGTGTGTGTGTGTGTGTGTGTGTGTGTGTGTGTGCATGGATGAATGGTTGTGTGTGTTGTGTTTCCATCTGGTCCTCTGATACGACGTCTACATCATCCGGGTTGCCTTGCTGCGAGGTGTGTGTGTGTGTGTATTTGAGTGTGTCAGGATGGCAGTGATTGGGCGTCCCTCTCTGCAGTCTAGTCGTCTGATAGGACATCGATGTGGTCGGGGCCGGGGCTTCCCTGCTGCGTGGCCACCCTCCAGCGGCTGATGTGCTGGCTGCCCTTCCTCTTCTGCTGCGCCTCGGGAGACTCCTCCTCCAACTTCTGACGCTTGTGCTTCGTCCTGCGGTTCTGAAACCACACCTTCACCTGAGAGAGAGAGAGGGGCGGAGAGAGAGGGAAGGAGAGAGCAAGAGAGGTAGAGGTAGATAGAGGGAGAGAGGGAGGGAGAGTGAGAGAGGGGGAATTAGAGAGGGTAAGAGGGAAGGAGAGAGAGAGTGGAGAGAGAGGCAAAGAGAAAGAGAGAGAAAGAGAGAGAGAGAGTGAATTGGTCGAACAGTGATTCTCAACCCTTTTCATATCTTGTCCCAAATCTGAGAATAGTTTTACTGTGTTATAGAATTTAAGTAATTTCATATTCAATAAGATATAATTGCATACACATAATTATTGGTATGAGTTATTATGCACGTCATATGGACAGACGCAATAGGCAGACACTACAGAAAGACCGCTTATCTGTCGTGGTGGCATTGGTACATAGGTAGAAGCAGAGCAATTTAGAGAGAGAGTGGCGTCAGCGTGCGTCAACGTGCGTGACTCATTCATTAGCCAATGAACAGCCAGGAAGGGGTCTCACGCTACTTTTGAATGCTAAAATAAAGCTGATCATGTACAATTTGATTCTTAAAAAAAAAAAAAAAAATCAAAGTACAACACAAACTGTCCATTTTGCTGCAACTCGACAGTGTTGCTTAATCCAGGACCTTACTTCCTGGAACTCTTGAGAGTGAAAAACTGGTCCATTGGAGTGAAAACTGTTCAAAACTGCTGGACAATGTAGATCCATTTCACAGTTTCCATCAATTGATTTGACACATTCAACTTCAAACTAAGGTCCCTGCTCTCAAAAGTCTCTCAGCTCACTTTTCCTGAATGTGCAAAGGGAGACTGCAGGTTTTACATCAGTACTCCAGAAACATTTTTACATTGGCATTTAAAATTTTACTGAAAATAAAGTTCTGGATTTTCCAGTGTTTTGTCGTGATACATGTACATATACAGAGAGAAAAAGCTACATTATTAGCAGTAATTATTTGAAAGGAAAATCACAGGCTACATTGACATTAAAATATAAGAGAATAATAGTTCCTATCCTGGTGGGTGCTGGCTTATAAATGTTATTATAGGCCAGGCTTAAATGCAACACAGTTGCACACATCGTAGGGGGTCCCTGCCCTGCATGTTTCTCTATCAACCAAGGGGTCCTTGGGCTGAAAAATGTTGAGGACCCCTGATATATACAATTAAGAATAATGTGATGCATTATTTATACAAAAGAAATTGGTAGGGGTAGGCTACTATGAACATTACTCGCAAATGCAAACCAGTGACGGCAGCCATTTTCCCTTTGATATTGTGCTTATTTTAGATCGTTACAATGATTTTAAAACGCTCAGGTAATAAAACTCGACCCTATAAAACATCCAGCTGACATCCAGCAAGTTTCAGCCGGGCTTCCCATGTGGAAATGAAGCGGCTTGACGTGAAGCTCCCGTGTGACATGATGTATGTTCTGTGCCTGTTCAGATGAACACGATACGCACGTTAACGCTGCCAAGCGCAGCTGGCTGCCAAGGCCTGGGGAGACACTTTAGAGTATCAGCAGTCTATAATATATCAGCCAGGGGAATCAGATCGGCTTTCTTATGGGACATTGTGTAATTAGGATTCTACTGTCACACTGACTAATCTGTTGGTTTGATCTTTCACAGGACGAGTCGGGCGTGTAGAATAGTCTGGCGTGTAAAAGATTTGGGCGTGCAAAAGATTTGGCCGTGCAAAAGATTTGGCCGTGCAAAAGATTTGGCCGTGCAAAAGATTTGGCCGTGCAAAAGGGCAACAGGCAACAAATATATACATAGATGATGAGATTAATTCCAGTTAATTCCATTCCAAAACCTGCCCACAAAATGCTTGAGCACACTTTAGACTTTAGAGGTTAGTGTAGAGAAAAGTATACACTATTTCGGCAAGCAGTTTTAACATTTAGTAGCTAGCCTGGATATGTACTGCAGATATCCATTATTCAATTCCTTCTCGAAAAGAACATTTCAGATATCCACCATGACATTATTCCTATAGAGGACAAATTATGTCACCTTTGCCATTCATGTGTACGGGGTTTCTCATTACAGATATCAATGCAGTTGCAGATATCGGCAATGTGAATTTCAGTTACAATTTCAGTTACGGCAAAATACAAAGAAAAAAAAGTCTAGTGGCGGAAATGCCACCAAAATCGAATCAAGAGTTCCTCGTCCCAAAGCCGATCTGTGCACCAGATTTCATGGAGATCCATTCATAAGCTCTTGAGAAATCCAGCTGGCAGCCAGCCAGACGAGACGAGAACTTCACCTTAATC
>NC_139634.1:39985089-39995089 GCF_964638095.1 Poromitra crassiceps | reverse complement strand
TAGTCCAATAGACTTCTATAGAACTCCTACAAGGTGCAGGGTAGTCCAATAGACTTCTATAGAACTCCTACAAGGTGCAGGGTAGTCCAATAGACTTCTATAGAACTCCTACAAGGTGCAGGGTAGTCCAATAGACCTCTATAGAACTCCTACAAGGTGCAGGGTAGTCCAATAGACTTCTATAGAACTCCTACAAGGTGCAGGGTAGTCCAATAGACTTCTATAGAACTCCTACAAGGTGCAGGGTAGTCCAATAGACTTCTATAGAACTCCTACAAGGTGCAGGGTAGTCCAATATACTTCTATAGAACTCCTACAAGGTGCAGGGTAGTCCAATATACTTCTATAGAACTCCTACAAGGTGCAGTGTAGTCCAATATACTTCTATAGAACTCCTACAAGGTGCAGTTTAGTCCAATATACTTCTATAGAACTCCTACAAGGTGCAGTTTAGTCCAATATACTTCTATAGAACTCCTACAAGGTGCAGGGTAGTCCAATAGACTTCTATAGAACTCCTACAAGGTGCAGTCTAGTCCAATATACTTCTATAGAACTCCTACAAGGTGCAGGGTAGTCCAATAGACTTCTATAGAACTCCTACAAGGTGCAGTTTAGTCCAATAGACTTCTATAGAACTCCTACAAGGTGCAGGGTAGTCCAATAGACTTCTATAGAACTCCTACAAGGTGCAGGGTAGTCCAATAGACTTCTATAGAACTCCTACAAGGTGCAGGGTAGTCCAATAGACTTCTATAGAACTCCTACAAGGTGCAGGGTAGTCCAATAGACTTCTATAGAACTCCCACATCGTCTGAAATTGATGCCAGGTGAGTGTGACAATGAAATAGAGCGGTGGGCAGTAAAGGCGTTGTGGTCGTGGATGGCTGTATTGTATACGTACGCTTGGGTTCAATGCCGACGACTGGGGATGGATTCCCAGCATTTTCAAAGTAGAAAACAGGCAAACCTCTAGTCTCTGCCTCAGTATCTGTCACAAAATGCTTGTTTTAATGCTGTCTCCATCACAGAGCTTGTACCAATATTCAAACCCAGTAGACGCTCATGCCGAAAAATATTACAAAATACTCAATGTTTCTCATTCATTCATTCATTCATTCATTCATTCAGTCATTCTGTGTCAGCGGCTGTAGATCAGGAGGTGGGTCATCCACTAATCGCTTTGGATAAAAGAGGTTGGTGGTTCGATCCCCGCCTCCTCCAGTCTGCATGTCAAAGTGTCCTTGGGCAAGATACTGAACCCCAAATTGCTCCCGATGGCTGTGCCAGCACCCTGTGTGTTAGCTTGCTGCCATTGGTGTGTGTGTGTGTGTGTGTGTGTGTGTGTGTGTGTGTGTGTGTGTGTGTGTGTGTGTGTGTGTGTGTGTGTGTGTATGTATGTTACGTATACATGTGCGAGGTAACCTTTAGTTTGTGTATATTTTTTTAAATTGTATTATTACTTTTTTTAAATATACGTTTTAGTTTAGATACTTAAGTCACTTTATGCACATTTTTGCACTTTCAGTATTTTAGCACAATGCTGTATTAGATATATTTGTATTTATTTATTGCCGTAGTAGATTTAGCAACTCTAGTACGTAGTACTCTTATCAACCTTTTTTGGTATTATTGTGCCTAGCTACATGTTTCAGTGTCAGTTTTTGTCTCCTGTTGTCCTGACTGTTGAATGTGGCTGCATCACGTGACACATCAATTTCCTGCAAAGGATGAATAAAGTATCTATATATCTATCTGGATGAATGGGTGAATGTACTAATTGTAAAGTGCTTTGGATAAAAGCGCTTTATAAATGCTATTTACCATATAAATGAGAGAGAGAGAGAGCAGGATAATTGATCTGATCAATAACTGATAGTCTATTACCGAAGCTGCCGATTTTGGTCTGATATTTCATTGATTCACTCATTCATTGATTATTCCATTCATGCACAAAGCCTATACAGATTATTTTTATGTATTTTCATACTGAAAAATTCCAAGTGATGACAAATATTCAGTGGTTCCCCAGAGACTGCTCAGCCTCACTGTGGTGTTTCACTACATTTCCCACAGATCATGGGTGTGTGTGTGTGTGTGTGTGTGTGTGTGTGTGTGTGAGGGGGGGGGGGGGATGTCGGAGGCAGATGGTACCTCAGGCTGAATCTCAGCGCTCCCCTGGCACCGAAGACAAGCCCGGTCCTGTCGGTGTGTGTATGTGTGTGTTCTGTATTGGTGTGTGTGGGGGGAAGGGGGGTACGGTGGGAAATAAAGCGGGAAAAGGGCAGAAGTGGTGTGTGTGTGTGTGCGTGCACCTGTGTGTGTGTGTGTGTGTGTGTGTGTGCGTGCGTGCGTGCATGTGTGTGTGTGTGTGCGTGCGTGTGTGTGTGTACTGTATATTCCACTCAGTGAACCTATATAGGCTCTGCATGGGAGCATTAGTGCCAGTGTACAATTAGTGATAATAAACTAAAGTTTTTGTAATATTATTATATTATTAACATAACTCCAGAGTGATTTGCTTCTGTGTGTTGAAGTATTTCTGAATGAAACCTAAAGTTACAAGACATGTCAGTTGGGGGGGGTTGGGGGGGGTGGGGGGGCTTATTTGAAAATGAATGAGTTATGGAGGAAGTGGGTGGAGTGCAGTAGGAGGACACCCACTGTTCTTGGCCAATTCCCTGTCCCGGTTGTTGCTCCGCCCCCTTGGCCGATCTGGGGAGAGTTTTAGACTAGCAACAAGCTTCCTCCAGTACATGTGCACTGTCACCAGCTGCTTCTTTTCATCTTGACAGTGAGGAATTTCACTGGCAGCATGTAGCGCGTGGGAGGATCATGCTGGTTCCCCTTGCCCCGAACAGGCGCCCAGACCGACCAGAGGAGGCGCTAGTGCAGTGACTCATACCCTTAATCCCCCCCGGCCCCAACAGACACAACAAATTGTGCCTGTATGGACACCCGACCAAGCCAGAGGTAACAAGGGGGCTCGAACCTGCGACCCTCGTGTTGGTAGGCATGGGAACTTACCGCTGCACTACCCGGACAGCCCACTTTCTTATATCTGATATCTCCAGGCAACCTAACACACACACACACACACAGACACACACACACACACACACACACACACACACACACACCCTCCGGTTCTCATGCCGCCTGTCACCCACTTCCAGCTAATGAATAAAAATGTGGTGTGTGTGAAAGGAGAGTCCAGCTCTTCCTGTCCAGACAGAGAGAGGAGGGGCTGGTTTAATGGAGGGGGGGGGGAGGGGTTACATCACCTGTATGGGGGCAGGTAAGTCTCTCTGTTTAACTCTGTTTATGTTGTGCTGCTTGGACGCTCCGGAAATATGCCAGAGGAAAGTAATACATCCACCTCTCTCTCCCTCTTTCTCCTTCTCTCTCCCTCTCTCTCCTTCTCTCCTTCTCTCTCCTTCTCTCCTTCTCTCTCCGTCTCTCTCCCTCTCTCTCCTTCTCTCTCCCTCTCTCTCCTTCTCTCTCACTCTCTCCTTCTCTCTCCCTCTCTCTCCTTCTCTCTCCGTCTCTCTCCGTCTCTCTCCCTCTCTCTCCTTCTCTCTCCCTCTCTCTCCTTCTCTCTCCCTCTCTCTCCCTCTCTCTCCGTCTCTCTCCGTCTCTCTCCCTCTCTCTCCTTCTCTCTCCCTCTCTCTCCTTCTCTCTCCCTCTCTCTCCCTCTCTCTCCTTCTCTCTCCCTCTCTCAAATTCTAACTAAAATTTTGCTTTATTGGCATGAATGTCTCGAGAACAATATCGCTGAAGCGTCAAGAATTAATTAAATAAAGTAACATACAATCACCTCTCTCTCTCTCTTTCTGTCTTTCTCTCTCCACTCTCATGCTGTGTTCATGTCACATGGACGTCACCGTAATCATAGGCTTTTGAATGGGGGGGGTGCATTCAAGTCAACCACCGAGGGGTCGAATTAGGCAATATCATGGGAAGACCTGAAGGTAAAACATATACAGAAATGTGTCAACGCAACAGAGTCTATAGAATCTATAGACCGTCTCGCTGGAATTCTGTTGCTAGGGAACAGTTTGGACGTGTTTATTTCCTGTCAGATATTGTATTAGCAAAACCCTGCAACAAAAGCGCAATTGAGAATGTTTATGTTGTCAAATTGAAACTGTTTATAGCAGGGGCCCTCAAAGTGTGGCCCGCGGGCCAATTGCGGCCAGCGGGGACATTTCTAGTGGCCCGCGATGAGACATGATGGTATTTGGTCCGATTCTAGATTGACTGTCTTTCAGAAGATAGTGGGCTCAGTTTGAAAGCGAAGTTTCTTGTGTCCACTAGAACAGTGGTTCCCAAACTTTTTAAAGTCATGTACCCCCTGGAGCATTCAACCTCCTGTCGTGTACCCCCTAGACCTCCACAGACGGGCAACTCTCATATGATGTTAAATATGAAGATATGACAGTGTTTTTAACAATTTTGCTGTTTATTCAGCCTCATAAATTGTCCTCTTAACAAATGACATGTACATTTCCTCAAGCACAATATGAATGACTTCTCTGGAAAAGTTATACATAAAATATGAAAAAAATATCCTCATAACATGGCTGGGCTACAGGTCTCCATTCACTTTCAGCGTTTTGCACGGCACAGCTGTAGTCTGCTTTGACGTCTCATCGCCCCTTTCCTCCGCCTCTCATTGGCTAATACTCGTTACATTCGTTGGTAGAGCCAATCAGAGGCAGAGTAGGGCGGGTCTAATCAGAATGCCGGTGTGTGTGTGTATAGTGTGTGGCGGGTCATATGTGTGGGTTTAACTTTGCCGGAGGGGGGGGAGAAGGGGGGTCAGATTTATTTTGGCGTACCCCCTGTAGTACCTCCACGTACGCCTAGGGGTACGCGTACCCCAGTTTGGGAACCACTGCACTAGAAGACCTAATGACGTGTGTCGACCTAGTGTCTTTTCATCAGCTCCAACGTCTTTTTTCAGTTGTTTCAAATGAGGAGCTAGCGTATGCGCGGGCGCACACGGACGTCTAGAGAAAGTGCGCTGCGTCCAGCGTCTATTTTCACAGCGCTCCGGCGTTTTTGTGCACCGGCTCCCAGCGCTTCCAGCTGACAATATTTTAACTTTTCAGAAAGACGCTGGTGTCGGGTGCTCCTTTTTTGACAACTAATGGAGAAACTATCGCAGCAGAGACAGAAAGGCTCAATTGTGGGAGCAGATTGGCTAAACACTTAATATTTCTGGTGAGTGTTGAGCTAAATCGCTGTATGTGTGTTGTTAGCTAATGTTAGCTGTCAGCTATCAAGCTAGCTACCGCAGTGAACTAACGTTGCTTTCAGACTGCTTCCTTGCATATTGTGCGCTGAGATCAGCGCACAATAATGGTCCAAAGTTAGGCAAAATTTTGACGAGGGAATTTTTTTCCAAAGGGGTCCTCTCTTTCACAGCCTAGTGTGTGTGTGTGTGTGTGTGTGTGTGTGTGTGTGTGTGTGTGTGTGTGTGTGTGTGTGTGCGTGCGTGCGTGCGTGTTAGACCATCTACAAATGGACAAATGGGAAAACACATCCTACATACATTGCATGATTTTTAGGCCGTAGCCACACTGATCTGTGGCGTCTGTCCATCTGCGTTCATTTCTCAGTTCACTTCCATTCATTTTCAAAGACAGCTGTCCGTCTGTCCGTGGAGCACTGATGACGCGTATGTCTCCATCAACTTTGCATACGTTTTGATGGACAGGAAGTTCGAGGGGTCTGAAATTTTTCTGGATGGACTTGTCTCTGTCCAGAGTGGAAATACTGGAAACAGAGTCGCCGCCATGACAGTTGCCCGCATCTCCGTAAAAACGTTATTTTAGAGCCACAATATTGTTCTACAGCAGTGGTCCTGAAACCAGTTCGGTGCTGTTTGAGTCTCGCCAGCCCTTCAGCCCTTAGCTCTCCACTTTCAGAAAGTCGGTACTGAACCTTGGGTGCTTTGTTGGCGCCGCAAATTGGACTTTTTTAAATAGGAAATGACGTTATCACAAAGCAGACAGATAGCTTACATTTTCCCAAACCCATGGACATGACGAAAAACTCCAGTTCCCTGTCCTCTGTTCGATATTCCTCTTCATATTTGTGTTTCTTACATACGTTCATGCTAAGCTAGTTTTCCCAGTTGCACTTGTCTCGCGCACCTGCAAACAGAGCGCAGGACCTTAGATCAATTCTTATTGGTTGTTCAGATGGTTGAGGGGTTGGGGTGTAGATTGATGTAGTCTCGCTAGCCAGCCTCTCTTCCCTTCCGTCAGAGAGTCTGGCGCTGTGGAAACAGGCAACAGGGATCAGCCCGCCCCTGCTCTAAAGCTGCTCTCCCATTCGAGCGGCTGTTTCGGTGGCAGCAGGATATCCGCTCCCCCGCTTGCAAGCTCTGTCGCTCTGTTCATTGGCTCCGACCATATGTCCATCAGAGCGGCTTCCGCTCCCATGTGTGTCGCTGTAATGCTCCCGCCGAATGCTAACTAGCTAGCGTAGAAAGCTAACGGCAGAAACCTACAGGCTAACTCGTTGCTACACGCTGAAAATGGCAAGTTTTGAAGAAAATTTGGATTGTGCAATAAAGAAGGCCTGCTCGGCACAAGTTCCACAAGTTCGCAATCCCACAATGGAAACCTGCGACGCCAGACTCTCTGACGGAAAGGAAGAGAGGCTGGCTAGCGAGACTAAGATTGACGTGACTTGAGAATGACAATAAAATATTGATTAATTTTGCTGGCATTTTTTAAGTAGCCTTTAAAAGAGCCACAACTATCCATAAAGGAGCCACATGCGGCTCTAGGGCCTGGGGTTGAGTATCACTGTTCTACAGTAACATCAACAACTATAGCCAACATAGCCTATATCAAAGCTGGTGGGCTTTATGGCAAGACCGTGACTCGAAATGGTTAAAAGTTATTATAGCTGCGTTTTGAGCCTGATGAACACTTAGCAAACGTAGCTCACAGCTAACAGCTATAGCTAATGCCAATACTGTACAAAAACAACACAACGGACATAAATCGATTTTATAATTCTGCCCATTTTCTGACAGATCAGTGTGGCCATGGCCTTATATATATTAAAGGAAATATGGGTTTTGGAATTATTTTGTGTTCCGTTTTTTCTTGCGTGGCCCTCAATCCAATGTTGGGTCTCTAAATTGGCCCTCAGTCATCAGAACTTTGAGACTTCCTGCCCTATAGATGTGTTGTTGTTGGTTTACAGTCTGTGGCACAACCTACTCAAGTAATAATCTGAGTTACTTTTCTCTGTCTGTACTGCTCCTCTCTCTCTCTCTCTCTCTCTCTCTCTCTGTGTGACTCAATGATCCAGCCTATATCAGTTCATAAATCCCCTCCTCTGTCTGTTCTAAACAGTCACTCTTGCCTGGGAAAAATGCTCTGCCACACAGGAAGTGATGCATTGTTGTTGTTGTTGTTTTTATGTTTCAGTTTTGTTTGGAATCAACAGATATTGCTGAACAGAGAAAGACGTTATTCAGACCGGTATTAACATGCGTCTTGGGTGATCCGATCACAAGTGGACAGCTCTGCCAACATTTTATTCTGGCAACTGAGCTGGAATGAGGCGCTATGGAAAATGAGTGAATGAATGAATGAATGAATGAACCAATATTGGCCCAACATATCGACTATATCAGCAGCTTCAACCCAAACGATCAGCACTTTTGTCCTTCAAGAGCTCAGATCATCTTCAGTGAGTCTGCCCATCTGTCTGTCTCTCTCTCCCTCCCTCCCTCCCTCCCTCTCTCTCTCTCTCGCTCTCGCTCTCTCTTGCTTTGAACAAAAGCCTCTAATCTCATTTGAAGGAAAGGGGTGTAGGAGGGGGTCTAAAATAGCTATACCTGCATGGGACCAACATGGCGTCCAGTTTACCCCGGGTTTTAGGGCCTGACACTCCTGGGCTAGGAAACAAATTCCCAGTCGATGGTGTTGGAAGCCATGCGGCCCATTCTGGGTCCAGAGCCATGGCTTTATAAACAAGATGTTGTTGTTATTTTTATTCTTTAAAAACATTGTGATATGAGGAGAAGATATGTTTATAGACTAATGAATTGTAGAGTGTGACTTGGCTCTATAAATAAATAAAATGTTTAGATTTTACAAGGGAAACTACAATACAAATAAATATTATTGTTGTTATTATTGTTATTATATTAGTATTATTGTTGTTGTTGTTGTTGTAATATATTTTATTATTATTATTATTATTATTATTTAATGATGCACCGTAGAATTATAGCTTAATAAAATGGTTGACATTTGACTATAAAAAATAGATCAGCTATTGGAAATAAATATAGGTTTAATTTGATAAGATATTCAATCAGTCTGGATATCTAGAGACTGATGGAGTTATATATTTTGGTCAACATGGCGGCCGAGTTTAAACTGTAATGTGACTGACAGCTGATGTCCATGGTGCTGTTTACTACTATATCAGGCCTGTAGCTGTTCATCTGCATCTGAAGATAAAAAAATCTTTAACTGATCGGCAACATTACAATCAGTCTATGGGTGAAAGGTCAGAGGTCACAGCATCCTGAGCCCTGAGCCTGACATGACCCTGGAGGAGAGAGAAGAGACGGAAGAGACTTTTCCCTTCACTGACACTAATGGTGCACTCTCCTGTCTGCATCCTTCAGTTATCACTTTACATTTCTCAATTGGTCTTTTAAAAAAAAAAAGCACACAAACTTTTGTCATGATAATATATAGCACATCTTTAGCCTCGTGCCACATGAGATTAAGAAAATACTGTATTCCATAAATTCACTATAAACGCATTGTTAAGATAATAGAAGAACTGATTTCCGATTATTATTATATTATATAGCAATATTATGGCGATATGATTTTTTTAAATACCATCAGTCACTATAAAGTATATAAAAAATCACTATATAAAATTATAGACTAGACAGAAATATAGGAATATTATACAGTTTTCACAGAATTTTGTAGGAACGAAACCAGCTTATTTCCTGTCAGAATGTTGTATTAGCAAACACTGCACGAAGTGAGCTAGGGCCAAGGCAATTTAGAATGTTTATGTTGTCAAGTTAAAACGGGCTATAACATCATAAGATTTAAAAAAAATGTTACCATAAATTTACAAGAGTCTAATCTATAGGAATATTATAGTGACACCAGGAGGAGATACAAATATACCATAAAGTATACCGAGTTAGGTCAATTCACTTATAGACGCAATAACCTTATGAGTATAGGAATATGTGCATGGTTTAAAGTTTGAAAATATAAACTAAAGTGTCATTGGGAGTGTCTGCTGGTTTGGTTTGAACAGTTAATTTTCTCCTGCAGGCCTGAACAGTCAATTTAATCATCATCATCATCCTCATCATCATTATTATTATTACTAGTATAATAATAATAATAATAATTATTATTATTGTTATTGTTGTTGTTGTTGTTGTTGTTGTTGTTGTTGTGGTGGTGGTGGTGGTGGTGAGATTAACACAAACGGGACGAATCCTCTTTAATATTGAAGAAAGAAAACTAAAGTCTAAAGTGAAGAGAAGTCGAGGCAAATAAACTCTGAGTTCCAAATAGGAAATCCATTAACAGAAATCTAGGCAAAATCATGAATCATGAATCGTTTCCCTCTTAAGAAAGCCTTTCGCGCTTTAAACAAGTCTAATATTCCTGCAGATGCGGGTAAATTGAGTTTCTCGCTTTTGCTGCGCGATGCTTCAAAATCAGACAAATCATTTATTTCCCCTGAAATATGATTCTAAATACTTTGATAGTATTTATTATTCGACTCAGCGGCAGAAAGTTGAAACATTAATAATGTAACTATCTTCTTTAGGGTATTAATTGTTATTATACTTCGTGCATTATTATTATCCTATTATTTGTATTATCATTGCATCTAATGTGTGATTCTCCGTGTTGAAGATTAAAAGGTGTTTTTTTCCCCACACACAATTTTGGCAATTTTCTTTACAGTGAAA
>NC_139634.1:39925089-39977589 GCF_964638095.1 Poromitra crassiceps | reverse complement strand
TAATGACCGGCCAATGAGAGGAGTCGCCCCTTCACTTGAATGAAGAGGGCTTATAGCAGCAGTTAGCTGGCTCCGGGCCGCTGCAGGGGACAATAATCACATTTTAACTCAGGCCTCGCACCCTGAGCGAGCCTCACAAGAACTCCAGCTGCTTAATTCCCCCTTTTCAGAGCCAGCGATAAAACGCCAGAGGCTAAATTAATAGATGCTAATGGCCGTCTTCAATCAAAGCCAAATCCACCAGTAAAGCCTATTAATTATCATGTTAGGGGGGTGGGGGGGGGGCAGGCTGAGACTGAGGGGCGGAGACTGACATACTGAGGGAGGAGTTGTTGTTTTTGTCCGGCCGGGTTCACACGGGCCTCCGCAGAGCGAGGACATTGAGGCAGAAGGCAGGGGGGCTGCTCTGTGGGACGTCCCAGGTCGCGATTAGGCCCCTCTGTGACTGGACCCTGCTTTTGTCTTGTGGGTCCCTCAGGTGCTCCGGAGCTCCTGAACCCCAATTTCAATTGAAAAGCGAGCGTCAGGCAGGAGAGCTGGTCCTACCTTGCGTGTCGGTCCGCGTGACATAGCCTACATTTCGTCGTCAGAGACGCAGGCTCTGTGTGGACATTCATGTAGAGCTTAAATCAAGCCTGACATTTTCTCAGTAAGTTGGCTGTTCTATCTAAACCAGGGATACTCAACTTGCTTTGCCCCGGGGGCCACTTTTGCAAGATGACAGGAGGCCAGGGGCCAATTAATAAACAAACCTTAATAATATACATTTTTCTTTAGTGGATTGTAGGTTTTTGGGGTGCCAGCCAGAATGAAACCACATAGCATAAATCTGAACCACCAAGCAGAATGTAAACAAGCAATAATCAAAGCAATAATCAGAGTGAGAATGCAAACACAATATCCAGTGTATCGGAGGTGCCTATATAATGAAAACAATAAATAACAAAAGTTAGAAATTCAGGCTCTTCACTTCAATTCAGTTCAGTTCTGAAATTATGTTCAGAGTAAACCCTCTTCCCAAACAAATCAATATAAAGAAAATTAATAACCAAACAGGTCAACTTTGTGCACACAGGATACTTACATTAGTTGGGTTAAGTTAGTTAAGTACAACATATAAGTGCCTGGGTGGCAAGCAGGCTGCGATATTTGAAAATTTAGCTGGAGCCCAGTCTGAATTTATTCGTTTTCATTGTGAATTAGAAAATGGCCGGAGGGCCACTCTGCACCCTATCGAGGGCCGCATCTGGACCCCGGGGCCGCAAGTTGAGTATCACTGATCTAAACCACATCCATGTATCAGTCTTATGCATACATGACATTTTAAGGTTACAATGTTATAACATTCGGATTATTACACCAAATACTACCCCAATTATATAACAAAAAGGTATTAGATCTGAACACGAGCCCCGGCTCGACCCGACCCGGGCCCGAGCAATAGAGGGGAGTTTCGTGGATCGGGCCGGTCTCGGGTTGGGGCAGAGTGGAGGGCACGACTGAGCTGGAAAACCAAGGTAGAGTACCGCAGGAATGAGTGTGGAAGACCTGGACGCTAGCACTTACTGCTCGTAGGTGTAAATGGCAATGGGATTTTTGTATGTGGATTTTGGTGAAATGCTTGAAATAAGAACTGTGGTTGACGAGTTTATACAACAACAGCGAAGTTTGTGTTCAGCAAGATAGTCTTCACAAATGAGGACCACTTTTATGATCTTTGAAGCGTTTTCTGAAAACCGCGTTTAATCCTACTTGAAACCCAACCCGCTGCCTTGGTTTTGTCCCTCAGCGGTTTATTAGGCTCATGCTGCAGTCATCTTTAGAGGTTATCATTTCTTTTCAGCTAATTACTCCATAATAATCATTATTATTAATCATAATAATCCCCCACATTCATTAACAAAGGCTGAAAATAAAGTGTCGAGTATCACATCTGCCGCTCCCGGGGCCCTCCGGGCGGATATATAAACACCTGTGAACTTTTCCCTTATTTATTACTATACAATTTCCATTATTATTTTATTACGGCAAAGAGAAGCCATTATAATCACCGTGTGGGGAATTCAGACACGGAATTAGCGGGAGCTGCAGGTTCATGCCGGCTGCTATTTGTGGCAGCGGAGAGGTGTTTCTTCCATCGCATTTGCTCAGAACAAAAAGGTGAAAATTGCACCCTGGGGGGGGGGGGGGCAGCTCTGGGGGGGGGGGGGGGGGTGTAGCTATCCTCCATCCCCCCTCTCTCTTTCCCAAAAAATACAATATTATACTGTTATAGCATCAGCTCTGCTTTCTCACTGGGACTCCGCATGGGATCTCTAATGTGTTTTATGGGATTTTTTTTTTTTTTTTACCAAAGTAGTTTCTCATTTTGGATAGGGATGCGATATATGGAAATTTTGGCCAATACCGATAACCGATATTATCATTGCGGTTATGGCCAATAATAACGATGTGATCTGTATGAAAACAAGTTTCTATGATAATGAAGTTTTGTACATACTGAAAAGTAAACACTGTGAATTTGAAAAAGTACTGTAGCCTATTTCTTTATGCCCAAAAACATTTGGAAAAGCCCACAAATCCTAGATTTACAGCAGTTTCCTCTCAAGACGAGGGATCAGACGAGGGATCAGCCGAGCAGCATTTTGGTAAACAAAGCTGGGTGGAAACGGCAATGGGACCCTATGGAGCCTGAGTTTGAGCGTCGGACTCTAGCCGGCTGACCCTGTTTACATTTTAAAAACTGCGGCAGTTCACACAACTTTAACACAACATGCATATTATACATCAAACTCTTGAGCTACTTCTGCTCTCACTCAGAATGTCAAAATATAAGCAATGTCATGTATAGTTTTTTAGATATTAGGTTTGTTTGGCACAACTCATATATATGTATATATATATACACACACACACACACATACTGAATACAGTATATACACACATATATATGTATATGTGTGTGTATATATATATATATGTTATGTACGGTATGTATATATAGAACATCATGGTGGGTTTGAACGCAGCTTAAAGACAGAAACACTCAAACACAGACATCCATAGCCTGCAGTATCTGTCTCTGACATGATTATCTAAAAGAAAACATTCTCAGGTTTGTATTTTTGCAGACTCAAAGCTTTATATAAAGTCTGAACATAACAGAATAAATAGGAGAACTGTAACAGGAAGCTGTTTCCCGTTTGAACCCTCTCTAGGATCTGAAGTTGTCAGGTTTTCACACTCGCTTGGAAATCCAACTCAAGGCCTGATCAAAAAACCTTCCAGGTTTTGTTCACAGTTCAAGGATTCAAATAGGCATGTTTGGTGGTAGACATAATTACTGGGAACTGGACGCCATGGTTTCATTTTGACTCCTGATGTGTTGAAATCCTTCATGTAAAACCTGCAGATCTCCATCACAGGGTTTCCCTCACAGATACCAAGGCACACTGATGAGTTTGTGCAATGCATTTTCATTACTTAATGCCATAAATAAAGTTGAAAAGCAGATTTGTGTCGTTTTTGGCTTTCTTTTCAACTAACACATAAAAAAAAGAGTGTGTGATGAGATGAATCAAAAATACTGAGTAAACCCTGCCTGTCTGTTTGATCCTGTAGTGGAAACCTGTCGGTTGAAACACAAGGACAGAGCTACTGTAAAAAAAAAAAGTAACGCTGCAAACTGTAGAGGGCGCTGCTGTGCTGTGCTATAGATGCAGGAGCCCGGAGCTGGATTGGAGAATGTGGAGAGTGGTTGGTTGTTGGTTACCGGTGGTTAGGAGGGACAAGACATCATGATGGAAGAATGACTAAAGAAACCTCCTCCTCCCCGAGGAAAGCAACTTCCTCTTCTTGCCTCAAATAAAGCAGAACTGCCTAAAATATGAAAAAATAAAATGGACCTCTTGCATATTTATTCTAAAGCCAAAGCTTTGTAAAGCTGAATATTATATATTTACAGGGTACCATTAAATTGTATATTGCTAAAAACCAAAAACTCTGACCGTAACCAAAACTGACTCCGTTATAGTCCATACATGGACACAGTCCTTTTATTAAACTATGACTGCTGTCTATGAAACCATAACCAATAACCACAGTTAGCCTTCACCTAATCTCTCGAGACAGACTTTCGAAAAAATATGCTTAAATATACCGATGACGGGTTCCCAGATTGGCCTTCACCCAACTCATAATAACTCATAACTTTGAACACTCTGTGCCATAGAACCTACCACAATACAGAAACTATAGAACCTACCACAATACAGAAACTATAGAACCTACCACAATACAGAAACTATAGAACCTACCACAATACAGAAACTATAGAACCTACCACAATACAGAAACTATAGAACCTACCACAATACAGAAACGATGCACTTTCTTTGTGTTGCCACTTGCCAGGGAAGAGGCAATTGTTTTTTAGATACTTGTTAAAAACACCTTGGTCGAAACATGTTTTTAAGTGTGCTTTATAAATAAAGCAAACTGAACTTCATAAACTGGGCCAAAACCCTCGCCTGTGTCGTCAATAGATGAAAAAGGTCCAATTAAAAAAATTATAATGATCAACAATTGGCAATTTCAGCCAGTATACAGCTTGTATCCATAGTATTCCAATGATGTCACAAGCATTTTCCTACCAATATGGCACTACAATACACACAGCTCATTGGCTGTTTGTGTCACTTGATTGCGATCACCTGTTAATTGATTACGATCACCTGTTAATTGATTACAATCACCTGTTATTTTCCTACCAAGATGGCCGTGTGGTGATGTAACAGAATACTATCAATTGGTGGTGCTGTCTCTCATAACCACTGGTCTCCACTCTCCAAACACTGCATTTTGAATGTTGTTGTTTTTTGTTTTTAATCACAGCGATCAGATTGACGGAGCTTCCTCAAACGCCACAAACTGAAGCTTGGTTTGAGAATGATCCAGTCTCTTCTGAACGCAAGTCAGGCAGCTAGAAGCAGTTAATTGATAAGAAATCTAATTAAAATATATAACCTAGATAAAAATGATAAAATAAAATACATCATATATTGTGCCTCTGTACCCAGCACCTGGCCTAACATAAGGTTGGATGTGCACACAAACCTTCTATTGAAAAATAAAATACATCAACAGAATATTTCTATAATATAAATACATTCCCATCTCTTTTCCCTCTGAGGTGTAAACGCTGTTTGAGGTCGTTCAGCGAGTTAGTCCTCCTCAAGTTACATCCAGAGCTGGGTTAAATAGGAGTTGTAAATGTTTGTTTTCATGTGTATGAACAGGATGTACAGGATGTATGAGGTTTGCCGCATGAAGAAAATTCAGATATTTGTGGGGGAAGTTGCCAGTCACAGAACATATATGTATTCAAATACATTTCTACTTCTGTCTAAACCACAGAACTTGAACGGTCTTTCCGATTCAAATGAATGTTTTTTACATCCCGAATTCCTGATCAATATTTGGGACAAACATTGTCCTTCTAGCAGGTAAAAATGACTGGTGGGGAAAAGAGGTATGGTTCTTCCAGTGTAGCAAATTAAAAAAAAATATTTGGGGGGCAACTTTTGACCCCCAGAAAATCTAAAAAATGGGGGCATTTACAACATTTTAGGGGCACTTAAAAATCTTGTGAAGAAATCATTCTGAAATCAGAAATCATTCTGAGATTTCTTGTGGGGCATTTTTGCCCGTGCCCCTGGCTAAATTCTTACACAGAGATCTAACGTTCACCTCATTGGTGTTGTGGAAGTCTGGGTAAATCTTTGCTGCGGCTGCCAAGTTGAATCTACCGTCTTCTACTGTCAGTAGATACGGAGCGTCTGCTCCAGTTCAGCTGGACCTGGTTCGGCTCGGTACGGCTCGGTTACTTTGTAGAGACACACGGAAATAATCCAGTTACAAGAAGAGTTTCTTTCCAAACTGAGATTTCCAGAATTTGGAGGAAACAACATTCTTGGACTGCTGGCATGACAGTAACGCACATTATGGGATGCCAATAGTCCACCCAAACCTGACAATTCTGCCATCATCTACTTCCCCTCCTGCCAGTTGAAACACAGGTGACGTTTATCCATATAACGGCCGGGACACACATCTTGCGTCTACCTACCTAGTGCGTGTTCGTGGTGTGGGGGCTGCGGCTGGCACGCCCGCGGCATCCACACAGGCAGCGTGGCTGCTGCTGCGCTGCTGTCTGTCTGCCAACTCTCTTCCTATAGAGTTTACTTTTTATTAAATTTGCTATAAACAATACAATGATGATTTTAACTGAAGATCGCTTGGGCTCACTTCATAATCGAGGCAGTATTGATTTGTGTGTGTGTGTGTGTGGAGGGGAGGAATGAAGCCACGTTGTAGCCTATGTACTGTATGTGGTTTTCAGAGGGCAGGAGAACTGCAACTGTGAGCTCATCCTCCCGTCTCAAATCAAAACGAGCCTTGATTGGCTGTGGCTGCCCCTGTAAAATATAATTTTAATGTCTATTTGTGTGGAGACATGCGCGCGGTAAGCAGAAAAATAGGCGTCGCTTCTATTCTCTAGATGACGCGCGTCTCACGCCTCGCAAGACACGCGCCTGAGATGCGCGTCTGATGCCGGTGGTGTGGCTGCTGTAACCTGTTAACATGGGCGCCGAAATGAAAATCAACAGGTAACGCCACGCAGACGCAAGATGTGTGGCCCGGCCGTAACACACAGGGAGGTTGCCAGCACCAGACTTCTCCAGTCTTCCAAAAGACCTTACAGGTATTTACACCATCATGTAGTGCAAATCTTAACTACAACTGATTGATTTGCAACAAATAACGGTGTGTTGTGTCCCAGTGTGTTGGTCTGTTTTTAGTTTTGGAACTCTAAGATCAACTGTGTTTCATTTGGCATGAGGCTGAGTAGCCCACGACAGATCTTTAGACATTTTCTTACAAAACATCCGTTTTTGAGGAAACGTGTCTTTTTCAAATACTGACGGATGAATTTCAGATTTTACTTTTTTCAACATGGATGGTGTTTTGAACTGAAGCTGCCCCATTGATGTATGACATGCTTTGTTGCTAACCGTCCCTCTGCTCTCAATCTGCTACATTTGCACAAGCCCAGAATAAAAAAAAAATACTTTAAGTCTGCATATAAGTCCAAGTCAACAAGTACCGATAAACTCTTACAGCTCAGGCTGGTCATGGTTGTCCATCTTAGTTCAGTTTAGCCTGGTTTGGTTTGGCTCAGTATGGTGTGGGCCATATAACGGTCCATATAACGGTCCAAGTCCATCTGCTCTGTAACGTTTGCGAGGCAGCTGGATTCGAGATCGTGATCACATGACAAATCCATCCTGCCACGCTCCAGTCAGCATCCGATGAGGCAGCTAGGAGCAGGCTTTGCTGTGACGTGATAGACGGTGACAGACACATGGTTCATCCAATCACCTGCCAGGTATTTTTTGAAAGTGCCTGCCCTTTCCCGATCGACCCCCGTTCGCATAATGGTTATGTGAAGACAAACCATCTGGCAGCGTCAGGTTATCTGCTCTGTTAAGACAGTGTGCTCTTTCTCAGGTCCATTTAGACAAGTCTCGCGGTTTAGTGTGGACGGGGAGCGAGTCGGTGGGGAAAGACCCGCGGGTCACCGGCCAAACGCTGAGAAATTCAGACCGTGTTCTGATTCCCCACAACCCGAGTGTGACAGACGAGCAGCCGTCATATCTGGCGGTTTGAGTCCATTCTTGGTATTCTCGCTGGCTTGTAAAACCATGAAATCAGCGGATGGTTTTTGAGGAGTACCTCCCCATCGACGGTTACGTCATCAACTATGATGCTGTCCCTGATTGGCCAGGTGAGAGTGTCATTTGTGGAAAAGGCCCGTGTGGGCAGGTGGAAGTCCAGACTGATCTGTGTGAGGTCATCAGGATGCTTTTCACTGTTGCCATGGTTACATCCTGGCTCACAACGCTGACGAAGGCTTCGTGCTGAAATGCGTACGTTGTGTTTGAAACAGGAATAAAAACCCTCAAAAGGACATTTTTGAGTGCTGGCTCTTTCTCTACTACATCCTGGCCCTGCTCTGCACGACCAGTCAGCTAGTTTGTAAGGGGGGGCGAGACAGTGCCTGCCTGTCTGTCAGTCGATTAATAGCATCATGGCAGCTAGCTCTTTCCACAGTGTCCAGATCACTTCATTGCCGTTGCTCCGCTCAGTTCAGCCACATTTGGTTTGAATGAAGAGAGATTTCC
Source organism: Poromitra crassiceps (assembly GCF_964638095.1). Classification (NCBI taxonomy): domain Eukaryota; kingdom Metazoa; phylum Chordata; class Actinopteri; order Beryciformes; family Melamphaidae; genus Poromitra; species Poromitra crassiceps. Next base: position 39,969,346 of record NC_139634.1, on the reverse strand, counting down.
GGTTGCATGTCAGCAGTTTCTATCTTATTTTTCCTCTTCGTTCCCCCCCCCCCCCCCCCCCCCCCCCCCCCCATCACTGTTGCAGCTCGTTCCCGACGCCGCCGAGAGCTTAGCAGCTTTTCACAGCGTTAGAAGTCAAAACAAAATAATATGTTGTCTCTTAGCTAAAGATCACCGGGATTCAAACAGGTTTTCAATAGTCACTTAATACGAACTACAAGCACCACCAGCGCTTCCCACAGGCATCCCTTTAGCACTGATAGGTCCAAATACACTAATGGACACATGGGTTCCACTGTTCCTTCCTTTCCCTCCGTCCAGCGGATGACAAAGGCGTTGAGGTCTATTTTTTGGGGTTCCCACCGGTCAGTCGCCTCTCCGCTGCCTGCTAGCCCAGCAGGCACCATGGCGTCACTGTCTGGTCACAGTCCAGTTTGATGTTGACGACGGTGCAGGGAGCGCCGCTGATGACCACTTCCTGTCTGGACTCCACCTGGTAACGAAGGTTAGACAAGCCGCCCTCCGGATCCACCTTAAACTGCTCCTACAGGAGGGAGGGAGGGGGAGAGAAAGAGAGAGAGAGAAAGAGAGCGAGATAGAGGGAGAGATATTGGTAGTTATTTTCTCTGTTTAAATTCGCCCATCTGCTCTTACCTTACTTAAAGCAGCTACAAGGAACTTTGATTTTGGGTTGATTTTAGTGGACAAAAGTGGTAGTGCTAGTCTCCTCCCGGAACAGAGATTCCATTTCCTGAACACAGAGTCTTCTCTCGCTGGCTGAGTTGCGTCAGGGCTTCTCCGAGTCCGCCTGAACATCCTGCCGTTTCATTTCATGCTCAAAGTTAACGTTACTGGTTCATTTGCCGACCGGGAAAACAAAGATTACAACCAGTTTCACACGGATGTGAACACAGGATCCTGTCTTGACCCGTGCACAGGCATTTAGAATAACAATATAGAAACCGCCAATCAGTTTCCACTTTAATTGAAGGTTTACAATTGACATACGTGCTCCTCTTTGGGTTGAGAAAACTCTCTGATCTCTTATGAAACCCTTTGAAAACCCCTTGGATAAAGCAAAAAAAAGCTGTTGACATTTTTTGAAGATACGTTTTCACCCGACAGCAACAACTTGTTTTGTTTTATCAGGGAAGAAGAGGCGATAATGTTCCAATAAGCATGTGATATAAATTGTATTGTATTATAAACATGTTTCCCCTAGACACTTTTTCAGGCCTGGAGGGGATTTCGAAACGTACCCCGACCGCAACGGTGGGGGCCCTCGCTGTTCGCATCTATGTTGACAATGGCATCCCAAGCATCATCATACTATTATGGGATGCGATGCGAACAGTTGTATTATGGAATGTGCATTTCCCAGGCAACGACACACGTTGACACATTTTGGAACAGCGCTGCTCGCTGGCACAATGCTCCTAAAGCAAAATGCTTATTGTTTTGAATGATTTGGCATCTTCAAAAAATTTTTTTTTTCTGGAAACACATAGAACTATCTGAAAGCACGTACCTGCTTCTGTGCTGCTACTCTCTTCTGGTCCCTCTTCCTCCAGGCCGGGTCATGGATGTGCCGGAAGGTTTTATACCCGGTTGTTATTCCACTGGGTCTGAACAGCTGCAGAGAGAACAGACTGAATGAATAAGAATCAATAATACTGATCAGGAAAGCCGTTGAATACATGCACATATCGCGGAGTGATTTGGCTGATTATCGACTGGAAATGAACTGAAGCAGCCGGTGGGCGGTTTGAATCCCGGGCTGCCAGGGAAGCATCTGGGGAAGAGACATGAGTTCTGCTGGGGGTCCCATCAGCAAGGCAGTAGACTCAGACTTCAGCCCTGCAGAGGTTTTTTACCTGTAGTTCAGCTTTCCTCAGCCTTCTGTAGAACTCGTCATCTTCTCTGCCCCAACCCCAGAAGCGGTTCGACATGCCGTTACACTGCAGAGAGAGAAACAACGGATACAGTCATGTAGTCATGTATCCAGTGCAATATAGCCTTCTTTCTATGTCTAACATTGTATTTTAGCTGTGTGTTTTCAGCCATTTTGCATTAGCAAGTGGGGGAGAGGAGAGGGAGGAGAGCGAGGAGAAGGGGAGAGGGGAGGGGAGAGACGGGGGGGGGGGGGGGTGAGAGGGAGCGAGAGAAGGGGGCAAGAGAAGGGAGAGAACAGAGTGATAGGAGAACAAACAGGGTATACTGTGGTACCATGTGGTAGCGAGGGAGAGGAGAGAGCAGAGGAGACAGGGTATACCATGTGGTAACGAGGGAGAGGAGAGAGCAGAGGAGACAGGGTATACCATGTGGTAACGAGGGAGAGAAGAGAGAGCAGAGGAGACAGGGGATACCATGTGGTAGTGAGGGAGAGGAGAGAGAGCAGAGGAGACAGGGTATACCATGTGGTAGCGAGGGAGAGGAGAGAGAGCAGAAGAAACAGGGGATACCATGTGGTAGTGAGGGAGAGGAGAGAGAGCAGAGGAAACAGGGTATACCATGTGGCAGCGAGGGAGAGGAGAGAGAGCAGAGGAAACAGGGTATACCATGTGGCAGCGAGGGAGAGGAGAGGAGAGAGAGCAGAGGAAACAGGGTATACCATGTGGCAGCGAGGGAGAGGAGAGAGAGCAGAGGAGACAGGGTATACCATGTGGTAGCGAGGGAGAGGAGAGAGAGCAGAGGAGACAGGGTATACCATGTGGTAGCGAGGGAGAGGAGAGAGAGCAGAGGAGACAGGATATACCATGTGGTAGCGAGGGAGAGGAGAGAGCAGAGGAGACAGGGTATACCATGTGGTAACGAGGGAGAGAAGAGAGAGCAGAGGAGACAGGGGATACCATGTGGCAGCGAGGGAGAGGAGAGAGAGCAGAAGAAACAGGGTATACCATGTGGTAGTGAGGGAGAGGAGAGAGAGCAGAGGAAACAGGGTATGCCATGTGGCAGTGAGGGAGAGGAGAGAGAGCAGAAGAAACAGGGGATACCATGTGGCAGCGAGGGAGAGGAGAGAGAGCAGAGAAAACAGGGTATACCATGTGGCAGCGAGGGAGAGGAGAGGAGAGAGAGCAGAGGAAACAGGGTATACCATGTGGCAGCGAGGGAGAGGAGAGGAGAGAGAGCAGAGGAAACAGGGTATACCATGTGGCAGCGAGGGAGAGGAGAGGAGAGAGAGCAGAGGAAACAGGGTATACCATGTGGTAGTGAGGGAGAGGAGAGAGAGCAGAGGAAACAGGGTATACCATGTGGCAGCGAGGGAGAGGAGAGGAGAGAGAGCAGAGGAAACAGGGTATACCATGTGGCAGCGAGGGAGAGGAGAGAGAGCAGAGGAGACAGGGTATACCATGTGGCAGTGAGGGAGAGGAGAGAGAGCAGAAGAAACAGGGTATACCATGTGGCAGCGAGGGAGAGGAGAGAGAGCAGAGGAGACAGGGTATACCATGTGGCAGTGAGGGAGAGGAGAGAGAGCAGAAGAAACAGGGTATACCATGTGGTAGTGAGGGAGAGGAGAGAGAGCAGAGGAGACAGGGTATACCATGTGGCAGTGAGGGAGAGGAGAGAGAGCAGAAGAAACAGGGTATACCATGTGGTAGTGAGGGAGAGGAGAGAGAGCAGAGGAAACAGGGTATACCATGTGGCAGTGAGGGAGAGGAGAGAGAGCAGAAGAAACAGGGTATACCATGTGGTAGTGAGGGAGAGGAGAGAGAGCAGAGGAAACAGGGTATACCATGTGGCAGCGAGGGAGAGGAGAGGAGAGAGAGCAGAGGAAACAGGGTATACCATGTGGTAGCGAGGGAGAGGAGAGGAGAGAGAGCAGAGGAAACAGGGTATACCATGTGGCAGCGAGGGAGAGGAGAGGAGAGAGAGCAGAGGAAACAGGGTATACCATGTGGCAGCGAGGGAGAGGAGAGGAGAGAGAGCAGAGGAAACAGGGTATACCATGTGGCAGCGAGGGAGAGGAGAGAGAGCAGAGGAAACAGGGTATACCATGTGGCAGCGAGGGAGAGGAGAGGAGAGAGAGCAGAGGAAACAGGGTATACCATGTGGCAGCGAGGGAGAGGAGAGGAGAGAGAGCAGAGGAAACAGGGTATACCATGTGGCAGCGAGGGAGAGGAGAGGAGAGAGAGCAGAGGAAACAGGGTATACCATGTGGCAGCGAGGGAGAGGAGAGGAGAGAGAGCAGAGGAAACAGGGGATACCATGTGGTAGTGAGGGAGAGGAGAGAGAGCAGAGGAAACAGGGTATACCATGTGGCAGCGAGGGAGAGGAGAGAGAGCAGAGGAAACAGGGTATACCATGTGGCAGCGAGGGAGAGGAGAGGAGAGAGAGCAGAGGAAACAGGGTATACCATGTGGCAGCGAGGGAGAGGAGAGGAGAGAGAGCAGAGGAAACAGGGTATACCATGTGGTAGTGAGGGAGAGGAGAGAGAGCAGAGGAAACAGGGTATACCATGTGGCAGCGAGGGAGAGGAGAGGAGAGAGAGCAGAGGAAACAGGGTATACCATGTGGCAGCGAGGGAGAGGAGAGAGAGCAGAGGAGACAGGGTATACCATGTGGCAGTGAGGGAGAGGAGAGAGAGCAGAAGAAACAGGGTATACCATGTGGCAGCGAGGGAGAGGAGAGAGAGCAGAGGAGACAGGGTATACCATGTGGCAGTGAGGGAGAGGAGAGAGAGCAGAAGAAACAGGGTATACCATGTGGTAGTGAGGGAGAGGAGAGAGAGCAGAGGAGACAGGGTATACCATGTGGCAGTGAGGGAGAGGAGAGAGAGCAGAAGAAACAGGGTATACCATGTGGTAGTGAGGGAGAGGAGAGAGAGCAGAGGAAACAGGGTATACCATGTGGCAGTGAGGGAGAGGAGAGAGAGCAGAAGAAACAGGGTATACCATGTGGTAGTGAGGGAGAGGAGAGAGAGCAGAGGAAACAGGGTATACCATGTGGCAGCGAGGGAGAGGAGAGGAGAGAGAGCAGAGGAAACAGGGTATACCATGTGGTAGCGAGGGAGAGGAGAGGAGAGAGAGCAGAGGAAACAGGGTATACCATGTGGCAGCGAGGGAGAGGAGAGGAGAGAGAGCAGAGGAAACAGGGTATACCATGTGGCAGCGAGGGAGAGGAGAGGAGAGAGAGCAGAGGAAACAGGGTATACCATGTGGCAGCGAGGGAGAGGAGAGAGAGCAGAGGAAACAGGGTATACCATGTGGCAGCGAGGGAGAGGAGAGGAGAGAGAGCAGAGGAAACAGGGTATACCATGTGGCAGCGAGGGAGAGGAGAGGAGAGAGAGCAGAGGAAACAGGGTATACCATGTGGCAGCGAGGGAGAGGAGAGGAGAGAGAGCAGAGGAAACAGGGTATACCATGTGGCAGCGAGGGAGAGGAGAGGAGAGAGAGCAGAGGAAACAGGGTATACCATGTGGCAGCGAGGGAGAGGAGAGGAGAGAGAGCAGAGGAAACAGGGTATACCATGTGGTAGTGAGGGAGAGGAGAGAGAGCAGAGGAAACAGGGTATACCATGTGGTAGTGAGGGAGAGGAGAGAGAGCAGAGGAAACAGGGTATACCATGTGGCAGCGAGGGAGAGGAGAGAGAGCAGAGGAAACAGGGTATACCATGTGGCAGCGAGGGAGAGGAGAGAGAGCAGAGGAGACAGGGTATACCATGTGGCAGTGAAGGAGAGGAGAGAGAGCAGAAGAAACAGGGTATACCATGTGGCAGCGAGGGAGAGGAGAGAGAGCAGAGGAGACAGGGTATACCATGTGGCAGTGAGGGAGAGGAGAGAGAGCAGAAGAAACAGGGTATACCATGTGGTAGTGAGGGAGAGGAGAGAGAGCAGAGGAAACAGGGTATACCATGTGGTAGTGAGGGAGAGGAGAGAGAGCAGAGGAAACAGGGTATACCATGTGGTAGTGAGGGAGAGGAGAGAGAGCAGAGGAAACAGGGTATACCATGTGGTAGTGAGGGAGAGGAGAGAGAGCAGAGGAAACAGGGTATACCATGTGGTAGTGAGGGAGAGGAGAGAGAGCAGAAGAAACAGGGTATACCATGTGGTAGTGAGGGAGAGGAGAGAGAGCAGAGGAAACAGGGTATACCATGTGGTAGTGAGGGAGAGGAGAGAGAGCAGAGGAAACAGGGTATACCATGTGGCAGCGAGGGAGAGGAGAGGAGAGAGAGCAGAGGAAACAGGGTATACCATGTGGCAGCGAGGGAGAGGAGAGGAGAGAGAGCAGAGGAAACAGGGTATACCATGTGGCAGCGAGGGAGAGGAGAGGAGAGAGAGCAGAGGAAACAGGGTATACCATGTGGTAGTGAGGGAGAGGAGAGAGAGCAGAGGAAACAGGGTATACCATGTGGCAGCGAGGGAGAGGAGAGAGAGCAGAGGAAACAGGGTATACCATGTGGCAGTGAGGGAGAGGAGAGGAGAGAGAGCAGAAGAAACAGGGGATACCATGTGGCAGCGAGGGAGAGGAGAGGAGAGAGAGCAGAGGAGACAGGGGATACCATGTGGTAGTGAGGGAGAGGAGAGAGAGCAGAAGAAACAGGGGATACCATGTGGTAGTGAGGGAGAGGAGAGAGAGCAGAGGAGACAGGGGATACCATGTGGCAGCGAGGGAGAGGAGAGAGAGCAGAAGAAACAGGGTATACCATGTGGTAGTGAGGGAGAGGAGAGAGAGCAGAAGAAACAGGGGATACCATGTGGTAGTGAGGGAGAGGAGAGAGAGCAGAGGAGACAGGGGATACCATGTGGTAGTGAGGGAGAGGAGAGAGAGCAGAAGAAACAGGGGATACCATGTGGTAGTGAGGGAGAGAAGAGAGAGCAGAGGAGACAGGGGATACCATGTGGTAGTGAGGGAGAGGAGAGAGAGCAGAGGAGACAGGGGATACCATGTGGCAGCGAGGGAGAGGAGAGAGAGCAGAAGAAACAGGGTATACCATGTGGTAGTGAGGGAGAGGAGAGAGAGCAGAGCAGACAGGGGATACCATGTGGTAGTGAGGGAGAGGAGAGAGCAGAGGAGACAGGGTATACCATGTGGCAGCGAGGGAGAGGAGAGAGCAGAGGAGACAGGGTATACCATGTGGTAGTGAGGGAGAGGAGAGAGAGCAGAGGAGACAGGGGATACCATGTGGCAGCGAGGGAGAGGAGAGAGAGCAGAGGAGACAGGGTATACCATGTGGTAGTGAGGGAGAGGAGAGAGAGCAGAGGAGACAGGGGATACCATGTGGTAGTGAGGGAGAGGAGAGAGCAGAGGAGACAGGGGATACCATGTGGTAGTGAGGGAGAGGAGAGAGAGCAGAGGAAACAGGGTATACCATGTGGCAGCGAGGGAGAGGAGAGAGCAGAGGAGACAGGGTATACCATGTGGCAGTGAGGGAGAGGAGAGAGAGCAGAGGAAACAGGGTATACCATGTGGTAGTGAGGGAGAGGAGAGAGCAGAGGAGACAGGGTATACCATGTGGCAGTGAGGGAGAGGAGAGAGAGCAGAGGAAACAGGGTATACCATGTGGCAGTGAGGGAGAGGAGAGAGAGGAGAGGAAACAGGGTATACCATGTGGTAGTGAGGGAGAGGAGAGAGCAGAGGAGACAGGGTATACCATGTGGTAGTGAGGGAGAGGAGAGAGCAGAGGAGACAGGGTATACCATGTGGCAGTGAGGGAGAGGAGAGAGAGCAGAGGAAACAGGGTATACCATGTGGCAGTGAGGGAGAGGAGAGAGAGCAGAGGAGACAGGGTATACCATGTGGCAGTGAGGGAGAGGAGAGAGAGCAGAGGAAACAGGGTATACCATGTGGTAGTGAGGGAGAGGAGAGAGAGCAGAGGAGACAGGGTATACCATGTGGCAGTGAGGGAGAGGAGAGAGAGCAGAGGAGACAGGGTATACCATGTGGCAGCGAGGGAGAGGAGAGAGAGCAGAGGAAACAGGGGATACCATGTGGTAGTGAGGGAGAGGAGAGAGAGCAGAGGAAACAGGGTATACCATGTGGTAGTGAGGGAGAGGAGAGAGAGCAGAGGAGACAGGGTATACCATGTGGCAGTGAGGGAGAGGAGAGAGAGCAGAGGAGACAGGGTATACCATGTGGCAGTGAGGGAGAGGAGAGAGAGCAGAGGAAACAGGGTATACCATGTGGTAGTGAGGGAGAGGAGAGAGAGCAGAGGAGACAGGGTATACCATGTGGCAGTGAGGGAGAGGAGAGAGAGCAGAGGAGACAGGGTATACCATGTGGCAGCGAGGGAGAGGAGAGAGAGCAGAGGAAACAGGGGATACCATGTGGTAGTGAGGGAGAGGAGAGAGAGCAGAGGAAACAGGGTATACCATGTGGTAGTGAGGGAGAGGAGAGAGAGCAGAGGAGACAGGGTATACCATGTGGTAGTGAGGGAGAGGAGAGAGAGCAGAGGAGACAGGGTATACCATGTGGCAGCGAGGGAGAGGAGAGAGAGCAGAGGAGACAGGGTATACCATGTGGCAGTGAGGGAGAGGAGAAAGAGCAGAGGAAACAGGGTATACCATGTGGCAGTGAGGGAGAGGAGAGAGAGCAGAGGAAACAGGGTATACCATGTGGCAGTGAGGGAAAGGAGAGAAAGCAGAGGAGACAGGGTATACCATGTGGTAGTGCTTCTTGGTGAGCAGCAGGATGCCGCCCACATAGGTCTTGTAGTGGTAGAGCGGGTGCAGCTCGGGCGAGGCCACGTGGAACGGGCCGTCGGAGGGGAAGCCATAGTCCAGAGCCTCGTTCAGAGGGAGCAGGTCCACGTCGTGCATGGCCAGGTAGTCTGTGTCGTTCCCGCTCTCCATGTAGCCCACGTTGATCAGAGACGCCCGGTTGAACCTGGAGACAGCAAAGGCTGCTTCGCTCAGTACCTGATTCACACGACTGGTTTAGTTTAGACAGGTTGGCGCATTCAGAACTAAAAAATAAGACAAAGTGCTTGATAACAAAATTAGAAATGTAGATACAGAGATGTGCCAAATAACACATACATTTGTCTTCAGCAGTAGTGCAGTCAGACAGAAACGTGCATGTGCATGGTGCGGGCCCGGCAGCACAGGGGGGCTTTGTGGGGGTATCAGTTGTAGTTGCACTACATTTATTTGACCAGCAGATGTCATACACGCGCTGTGTTGTGAAGTTTGAGGCGGGAACCCATGTTCCTCTGAAACAAAGCCTAACTTCCTTCCTAGCCTGCTTCCTGCAAATAAAGCGTTGCCCCCTCCTCCCCCCTCTCACCTGTAGTGATCCACCTGGTTGATGATGAAGATCCTGTGGCGGATCTTCTTCTTGCTGAGGTAGGCGTGCATGTAGGGGACGAACACCAGCAGCTCCTCGAAGCGCTCCCTGAACGGCACGATGAGGGCCAGCCTGTGAGGCCCCCAGCCCGGCTCGTCCGCCGCGGCCGCGGGGCAGGGAGGGGGCGGAGCCTGCTGACGCTGCGGATGCTCCGGCCCTGCCCCCTCGGACATTTCCCCTGTGCAGCCGAGCTGCAGCCAGAGCAGAGAGACCAGCACCAGCACCATGCACAGACCAAACAGCTTGTAGACCGTACACTTCCCCGACAGGAACCTGCAAAACACACACGGACGATCCAAATTCAATGCAACGTAATTAGGGCTGCATCAATGATTATTTTCATTGTCAATGATTTTCTCGAGTAATCGATTAGTTGTTTGGTCTATAAAACATCAGAAAATGGTGAAAAATGACGATCGCCGTTTCCTAAAGCCCAAGATGCCGTCCTCAAATGTCTTGCTTTGTTGAAAAGTTTGACAACCCAAAGATATTCAGTTTACTGTCATAGAAGAGTAAAGAAACCAGAAAATATTCACATTTAAGAAGCTGGAATCAGAGAATTTTAACTTTTTTCTCTAAAATACTCAAATTGGTTATTAAAATAGTTGGCAATTAATTTAATAGTTGACAACTTAATTGATTAACATGAATCGCTGCAGCTCTACTGCCAAGTGCTCATTGCTGTTTATTTTTTTTTCTTCTTCATCTGTACCAAAACTAATACCAACTAGATGCACAATATGTTGGCATATCGTTTGAGCGGATGTATTTTTTTTAAATATATATCGGTATCTGTCCAATCAATGTTACAATGTTAATATCGGTTATCCGTATCGGCAAAAAATTTCATATTGAGAAGAAACAATGCGGTAAATCTATGATTTATGGGCTTTTCCAAATGTTTTTGGAAATAAAGACATTACTTTTTCAAATTCACAGTGTTTACATGTGTATTTCAGTATGTATTACAGATCATATCGACATCAGTAAATATTGGTTATTATCGGCCATAACGACAATGTTAATATCGGTTATCAGTATCTACTATGGGCCAAAATTTTCATATCAGAGCATCCCTAGAAAATGACCGCAAAAAGCAAAGGATTATGGGTAGAAGGAGCTGGATACTTGGAAAGCCTCAGAGAACAACATGAAGTCTGTACTGCTGCTCATATCCAGCTATTTCTTCTTCATGTGTTCTTAACTGGTATGAACAACACCACAGAAGAAGAGACAGACAACTAGTACATCATGCTAGATGAAGTAACAGAGACTGGAGTCACATGATGGGTCAGGTGACCAAAACTGTTGTTAACCAAAACATAACAAGGACAGGTGAAACACAAGTGCAAGCTGGAGAAGAAACTGACATGCAGAGCTGTGAGAGCACACACTCCATCTTCATCATCATCATCATCACAGGCAGGAATGAGGCTTCAGCAACAGGTCTACTACATGTAGTAGTTAGTAGTCTGACTCATGTATCCAGACTGGAAATGATTAATAACAACCAAAACAAATGTTGGTCGTGAGTTGGTCTATTTTACAGGGTAACCGAATAACATCAATTGTTAGGCTATATATTTTATTTTTTATGCTGCACTGCACATAGCCTATTTTCACATTTTAATAAATGTTTATATTTTTCAGTCATATTTCTTTGTCTCAGTATGCATGCACTACTGCTATTTTTGCACATCCTATTAATGCTGTAGGCTAATATATTTTCAAGCTTTTGATTCATATATTTTGACTCATGATATCCCAAGGACTGTGTTATGTGTGATCTATGTGTGTAATACTTATATTCTTATGCAGATCCTACTTTTTTCTTTGCTGTATCCCATTACTATATGCTGCTGGAAAGACACAATTTCCCCGCTGGGATAAAGTTCCATATAATCTATATTCTAAGCTAAAATGTGTTAGTGGTGGCAGGCTAATCGAGGGTGCAGCTGGTTAAGGTGGCTAAGTCTGTTCCCTGCCTTGCATGCATTATTACACAGCCTATCTCCATGCCGTCCAGAGACAGTGAGTGAACACACCGTCAGCTGTCCTCATTCCACAAACTGAACACACACTCAGCATCAGGGTTCCCAAAGTCTGTCCCAGAGAGATTCACTTCATCACAGACCAGAGACCAACTTTAAACTAGGGCTGGGCAAGATATCGATATTGGGATATGAGACTAGATATTGTGATGTCTGTGATATGGTGCATAAGTGTTATGTTTTCCTGGTTTTAAAGGCTGCATTGCAGTAAAGTGATCTAATTTTCTGAACTTACCAGAATGTTCTAGCTAAATAACATAACAGTGAGATTTAAATGAAAAGCCCCTCAGATCCTCTTCCACTGTTACACACACTCAGTCTGTGCCTGTGAAGTTCAATAAATGAAGAAGACATCCTCATTTTGCCAGTGACCGCCTGGAAACCCTTCCACGGCCACTGGGTGCCCCCCTGGACTGCAGTTTGGGAACCACTGACTATCTGAGCATCACCACCAAACTTATCTACTCACTTCTCAGTCTCTTCTTGACGAGGCAGTTTAGATGTCTCACTTCCTCTGAGGCCAAGAACTGGAGTTACCGTTTGGAGCAAACTGATACTTGTTGCTTCAATCTATTGTTATTATTTATTACAGAATCATATAGAAGAGTATAGCGAGACTGTTTAGACATGAGTTATAATGGTCCTGAACACTCGCCAGCTTTTAACCAACTCTACAACTCAACATTAGCTCTGACTCAAAGAAAACAAAAGTGCTTCCATCTGTCCTCTTTGATTTATCTTAATGGAATAGTTAGAAAACGTTAGGCGCCATCTAACCAACAGAAAACTGAAGAATGAAGAGCTGATGAATCAGTTCATTTCAAAGAAAACAAATAACTGCTTACCTTCTCTCCTCTTTGAAGTAGAGGACAGGCTTTCTTCTCGATGAATACATCATTTTTTTTCCAAAGCACAACTAATTACAGTTGAGGGTATGGCGTTGAAAACAACAATAAAACTATTTAATTTAAAAAAAGATGTAACGGTGTTGATCAGGAGTCGTGTTGTTTTCCAGAATAAGGGTTCTTCACTCCTCCATCCTCTTATTCCGCTAGAGCCTCTCACCTCATTTTATGACTTTGATTCTGTCGCCAAACTTAACTGTCCTCCATGTTAATGATTGTATCTCGTTAGTTTTACACAAAAGTAGCGTTAAACACAGTGTAAGTAAGATAAAAAGTTTAAAATGAGCTGTTGCTAACCGGTTTGCTCTGGAGCCATTTCTGCCTGCCTGCTAGCTAGCCTCTCCTCGCTTGCGTGACTCTGTTACTGTACTGTACACGTAGCATAGCGGTACATCGGAACGCTACTCCCCTAAATTAACACTAAAACATTGACTCCTATTTTATGTTCTTTGCGACAACATCTCAGATAGGCCAGACTCGTTTTAATCGTTGCTTTTCTAGCAAGTGACAAATTAAACGGAACTGTGCCCGAGCAGAGTAATATTTTACGATAATTTCACGCTCATAAATATCAGAAACCGATTGTAATGCGGTCCGTCTTTTATGTAATTCCGGGTGGGAACGAACGAGTTGACGTCAAATATTAAAAAGGGTCCTAGTTTTCGGCTACTCGTTTTGACAAAATAATTTGACATTAGTAGTTAGCCGTGTGTTATAGCCACTAGAACTGGCAGTTTTTTTTAACAGGTCAAATGATGTAATTATAATATCGTAATAATCATATTAAAAATAACGACACGCTGTCACTTGTCTCTCCCCTCTGAGAGAGCCTGGTGACGCGAGGATACTGTCACTAGAGACTTTGCCCCGGAAGTACTTGAGTTGTAGCGTTGAACTTTCTGGGCACGTTAGCTCATTGTTAGCTTGGAATAACTGTCTCAATTTACTGTTAATTTTCTTTCTCATTAACATAATTAATATTGCTTATTATTGCTTATTATCCATATTAGGCGGCTGGACAGGTTCTTTTATTATTATTTAAGGTAAGGCCGTTTCTGATCCGGATTCTTCCTGTTTAATGTTACCGTTATGTGCTATTGTTAGCTAACTTTGCTGTGATGCTAAGTTGGTTAGCTCGCGTTAGCCGAGTGAAACAATCAATTATACGGTTTACATGTTGAAATAATGGTAAGGCTCTGTGGTTTCATGGCCATGGTAAATTACCAAGCCGAGTGTGACGTTACATTGATCCAACCATTTTTTAGTGATCTGTAGGTTTCCCTCTTTTACAGCAACGTAACGAAAACATGCTAAAATAATATTGTCGTTTACACTGTGTGACTGTGTGGTGGTGCACCACAGTGAGTTATTAACAGTGAACTTATCGTGCTTTGTATTTTGTCGTATGGTATGGTGGTATGGTATCATACCACTATAGCTAATACTCCCATGTTCACATGCTACTATAGTATAATAGTAATCCTATAGTATTTTTTATTTCCTATGTGATTACAGTATAAAGTTTTGCTGACACACTTGACTTGTATGGTGGCCTACATGTACTACTACATGATTACTACAATTCTTTTTTGGAAGGGGCGCAATGAAGTTTTTCCTTGAAACCTGCATTTCATGTTTTGATATAAGTGGAATTGTGTTTGAATTTTTCCGTCTGTGCCTCCTGCCTTGATTACTGGTCATATTCTCTCAACTCTTCCTCACTTTCCTTAGAGAAAAAGGAGCACGGCACAGCATGTGTTGCCCTGCATTCAGTTGCCAATGTTGTCAGCTGTAGGCCGACATATTCTACAATCTTAAGATATACGCCATCGTCAAAATTCTCTAATTCTCTTCTTTTTAAGACATTTTTACATCTCCTTTCTTCCCCGGCAACCTCTGTCTACAGAACCCAGCGCGTCTCTCCACAGCTCCTGCCGTCATGTCTCACTATCCATACAGACGGGTGCCGCCCCCCGCAGACTCCCAGCCCGACCCGGGAACTTACAGCTCGTCCGATCGCAATCGTCCCTCGGCAGACCACGACTTTTACAGGCAACCTCACAGGGCGCCATCTCACTCGGCGCCATCTCACTCGGCGCCCTCCTCTTCCTCCTACCCGTTCTCTTCCTCCTCCAGAGCCTCGGGACCGGACGCCCTCAGCCTCCTCAGCAGCTGCGGCTTGGAACCGGATGACCTGGCCGTGCTGGCCCGACTGCCGGAGGACGAGCTGACCGTCGAGTCGCTCCCCCGCCTCCTGAAGGAGATCAAGGGCAAGAAGGGTGCGAGCGAGCCGTACCCTTCGCCGTCCTCTCGTCCCGGCCGCGGCAGCGGCGCGGGGATGGCTGCGGCCAGCGACTGGGAACACCTTCGCAGCCAGCCTGTGCAGTATCCGCTGGACCACGTTTTCATAACACCCAAGCCCATCCCACGAGAGCAGGTTCAGGACTGGCAGGACCGCTGGGGCAATCCCAGGAAGACCGCTGCCGGAGTCACCAAGCCCGCCTCTGGTGCAGAGATTCCGCCGCCGCCAACACCACCGTCGTCGTCATCATCATCATCATCATCTGACGACTACTTGTGGTACGACCGCTGGGGGAATCTCAGGAAGACCGGTCAGACCGCCGGAGTCTACAAGCCACCGTCTAGTGCCGAGCCGCCATCATCATCATCCTCCTCATCGTCATCATCCTCATTTCCCAGCTATGTAGTGGACTACAACCACAGAGCAAAATCTAGTGAATATGATGAAGGGAGAGACAGCGACAGAAAGCCTTCGGACGCTTCCTACGAAAAGAAGACTAGCGGCGGCGTCAGGATCAACCCGCTCACCAAGCTCGACACGGGGCTCAAGATGCCCCCCAAGAAAGCTGCACGCGACTTCCACGGGACCACGCCGCCGGCATTCCCATACTCGTGCTCGCTGTGTGAAGTCACTGTTCTGTCTGAGAAGGTAAGTACCCCCCCCCCCCCCATCTTTCCTTCCTCTTGCATCTCTCTGCATTCCTACCAGAGCCTGAGGGGGCGTGGCTTCCTCGACTTCAGGGCGGGGTGGAAGGGGACAGGTACTTCTCTTCTGCGCTCATCAGACAGTCTGTATACACAACTCATCATGTGGGGACGGCAGGTATGTAGACGCAAAATGAATAAAACCGCTCGCACTCTGCAGGGCTCCAGTTTCAATTATTTATTGCACCAAAAGTCAGAGTGACATTTTGAGTCCTGTGTAGGAAATTAGAAAAATATTTGGGGGGCAAAGAAAATGGGGCATTTATTTACACAATTTTGGTGGCAAAAAATTGCAATTAGTGCATAAAGTTGCTAAAGCGTAGTGTGAACAACAGCGCTGTTTGTGTGAGTGTGTTCTTCATCGTCTTCTTCCGCCGACCAGCTTGCAGGTGCCGAGCGTGGGTTAGAGATGGAAATGGGAAAAGAAATGAATTGAATGAAAATACAATTATCAACATTTTTGGAGGCCATTTTTGCACCTCGATCACGGTTTTTAGGGGCATTCTTGCCCCTGGCTAATTTCCTACACTGAGTCTCATGCTCTTCATCAGACTAAAGTGACACAGCAAGACGGCTGTGACATGATCAAAATGCAAAGGCATTGAAAAATCAATTATGTCTATAGATACAATCATATTAGATCACATGTAATGCATGGAAGTATAAACATCAATTTCCATATACCAATGCACACACATATATAAAACCATGTACACCCAATCCATATACATCGTAATGTAGTACATAGCAGTGAAGACCAAAATGTTCAATAACTTCTCTGAACATCCCCAGAAGAAAGAAAAGCAGGTATGTCGATGCTCTGGCTGGACGCTGCCTGAGTGACCGTTGAATTCATAGTTCCGTTATGTTTATGTTAATAACACAAGCATGTCTCAAAGGGCTTTACATAGCATCATCACACCCATATTCTACATCATATATCGACACACAACATAGGTTACATACTAGGGATGGGCATTTGAAGAAATCTGTAATCGATTATCGGGAAAATTTCCGATCAATTATCGATTAATCGCAATTGTCTTTATTTATTAAAAAAAGAGCCTATTGCAAGAAAGCGTGTTTTTCCCTCAATGAAATCTTTATTCCAAGAACTTATATTCCAACAAAAATCCTCTTAAACAAGACAGACAAGCCACGCTGTTGCAGGGATTCCGTTAGCCGGTAATAGAGAGCCGCAGTAACGAGTCCGGAAATCATCGATGCTAACAGCCCTGGTTCTTCACAGTTTTCGCCTATGGGAGTTTTGAATGGGTTTTTGGCGCGATGCTTCTAATAATCTCTCTGGGCAACGCTGTCTTAATCAAACGCGAACCAGTGTTTAGTAATATCATCTTCACACACGAGGACCACTTTTACGAGTTTTGAAGCTTTTACTTGCCGTTAAAAGGACGGCTAGCTAGCAAACGGCTAAATGAGACTACACTTTTGAGTCGATGGGGATATATACGTCAATAACGTCACCACTTCAAAGGGCGAACGCGGAAATTCTCTTTCCCTCACCTGGTTCAGCCCGTTCAGCCCGGGGTAATCAGTGCACACATCAACAACAGTCCAGGTTGAGTGCTGACGTGACGTGGAAGCCTATGCGACAGTGTGTAGTTCTGGATTAGCTTAGCTCGAGCATTTTACTTCTAGGGCTCGCATTTACGCTACAAAACTCATGAAAGTGGTCCTCATGTGTGAAGATTATTCCGACGGAACTCTGGTTCGCGTTTGATTAATCTTGCGTTGCCCAGAGACCGTATTTGAAGCATCGCGGCAAAAACCCATTCAAAAATCCCATAGACAGAAACAGTGTAGAACCAGGAAGTTCGGGACTTCCGCATTCTGCCTACAAAAATACGTCATCCCTGCTGCTCTCTATGGGCGGCTTTTAGCCGGTATTTGTTGTCGTGGGGCGGCCAATTAAAACGTCCAGACGCTGCGACGCAAATAAACCTATGACTGTGACAAAACGGACAGAACCGACCAGCCAGCTGTTATTTTTTATATATATATATAATTATTTTTTTATAACTGATTCTTCATTTAGATTATTTTTCAAGTTATTTAATTTAATGTTCTTGGATGCAAAGAGACATTTAATGTAGGCCCGCCAGTGTCTTTCTTTACTTCGGCCTAATTAACAATAGCAATGCTGTTATTTGTTTTCATTTATTATTGTAAAAGCTTGCTCAGTTCGCAAAGTTTGTTAAGAGCGTAGGCCAGGCCTAATAAAATAGACTGCATTTATGGCTTCAAAGCAGCAGCATAGCGCTTCAAAGTCACTAAAAAAATAAACGGGAATATGACAAACTGTTCAGTTCACAGTTGGTTGTGAAGAGTTCATTCACTATAATAAAATAGATTTGTTGGATGATTGGATCATAGCGTTTGTTTTTTTGTTTTATTGCTGTTTAATCTTAACAGGCCTGTAAAATCGAACCCCAATCCAATTAATTAATGAGCGGTGTTTGGCTCGCTCCCTTTGCACTCGCAAGCGCAGACCGCAGTGAATAGTTAAATAATTATTTTGAAATGAACGCCAACAAAAACGATTTAAAACAGAGATTTAGTTTGCTAAAAATATATGTGTTATGTATTTAAGAAATTATTACGTCTATCTTTTTTCAATACGTTTTGACTGGGCCGGCGGTAAATATTCTATATGGTCGGATTTCTGGAAGGTTGCCAGCTGCATTGGCCGTCTAGAAAAAAAGCCTACCGGATTCCCTGCGCTGTTGTTTGATGCCATGTGGATGCGGGGGAATATGCGGTTGGTTTCGTTGTTATACAATCTCACTTTCATGGCGATAGACAGCTTCAAGTCTAGCTGAAACTGCATTGCAAGAGTATATTCTGTATATACCAGGCATGTTTCAATATCAGTCTAATGTTAATCCGCTACGTCCAGCCCCCCCCCCCCCCCCCCCCACTGGGTAAGATGTCAAATTTTTCCATGGAAAGTTAGTGAAATTCATTCATTCAACATCTATTTGATACCAACGTTAGATCGATCAAATTCCTCCTTGATTGACAAAATCCTTAACGATCAGTTATCGATCATCGATTAATTGTGCCCATCCCTATTGCAAACATCATACACATACATAGTACACATTTTACTAGATTACATTGCGATAGTACACAAACACAGACTACCGTTAGACTGCGGGAGGAAACCGGAGCACCCGGAGGGAACCCACACAAGCATGGGGAGAACATGCAAACTCCACACAGAAAGGACCTGGGTGGAGATGAGACGTTGAGTCGTTACATGCTCTGCTGTTTGTGTTGCAGTTCTGGATTCAGCACATCAACGCGCCTCACCATGCAGACGGACAGCTCACCCTGCTCCAGATGTAAGTTTCAAGGCCAGTTCACATTTTCATTCCATCCAAATGGGGACGCACTAGGGATGTCCCGATTATACCGATACTGGTATCGATACCGGAGCCGATACTGGCCTATTTTGCTGTACTCGCCCGATACTGACACGGCCGCGGGCCCGATACCACTTTTACACCTACGGCATGCAACGTGACATTAACCTCAACGTAGCAAGCCAGCATCCGGCTCACACAGCTGTTAATGCATACAGAGAAGCTTCACTATAACACAGCCTGTTTGTTTGCATGTCTGCCTGGAGCGCTTTGTGAGGAGAAATAAAAAGCTATCAGGTCAGTAATCGGCTGATAGGGCTACAGCATGCACCGCATCACTCGCCCATTCAATGTCTGATTGCGTTAGCTGCAGTTAGCCGTTAGCCTGCAACAAGCTAAAAAAAAAACTTCTGTTCAACTTACAGGTTACCATTATATGTAAACATTGGTTTTGGGGTTCGTCACACTCTAAGCTTTCCAAAAATGTATAGTTTACAAACTCTCCAAAAATTTTGAACGAAGGTTGAAATCAGAAAATTGGGAACCTGACTATTAGCTGTTCTTCTAGCAGACAACACAGTGTTGTGGAACAAGCAAAGGCTTGCCAGATTGTTGCAATACGTGCTACGTGTCCCGTAATCCATACTGCCTTAAAGTTTAAAGTCGAGCTGAACCTAAAAATGACTTTTCTTTTCTTTTAGTTCAAATACCTGGGTATTCAGTGCACCTATTTAATAATGTATGCCAAAAAAATCACAAAAACCTAATTTCTTTAGTTTTTCACACTTTTTCACATCAAAAGTTAATTTTTCAAGATTTCATTCATAACAGTAAACGTCACATAGTACTATCAAAGTTCTACCCCATTTCAACCAATCATATCACGACATGGCAGCTGTCAATCAAATGTTCATTTCAGGAGAATTTTCTCTTCCAAATGAAGGAGAAAATGGTGCCTAGTGGCTGTCATCTGGCAGAATTCCTATCCCATAAACTAACTACTAACTTGGCCAATTGTATGTAACAAACAAAACAAAGCAAACGGTAATGTCTAAGAATACAAAGAAATGTAACTGGCTCGTTAAAACTCGGAATATTGCATTTACCGCAATAGCGATAATGGCGCACGCCTGAGAGCCTGGTGGTCAGGGGGTCGCCCCTCGGAGATTCCAGGTGGGCGGGCAGCACCCATGCATCGGATTGTCCGCTTGTTCCACACAGAAGCAGCTGGCTGGCTGGTACTCGGCGGATCCCACTCACGTAGCACGACAACATGCTGAATCCCACTCGATTTGGGGGTGGAACACGCCAGGATTGGCCAATGCCAAAGCCAGCCCCCAGAATTGTCAAATGAAATCATCGACACGCTCGGCTATATGGTCCACCTCTCGACCCTGTCATCAAGACGAGATTTGTTTTCAGTCTCCGACGCTCACGCTACTTGCATTCCGTTGGGTTCATTTCGACTTTAACGTTTAAAGTGTAACGTTAATCTCTGTGAATTTAGCAAAAAAAAAAAAAAAATCACAATTTAACTTACGGTTTATTGTTTTTTGCCTTCAAAATAAAAGCCAGATAAAGTTCTTGTTTTACAATAAACATTGAAGTCGTAATCTAACTATGAGACCCAACATAATGAACTAGGGATGTGCAGATATATCGGCCGCATATCGATCGGTATCGGCCGATATTGGCCTTGTTGACTGCCATCGGCCATCGGTAAAAAAGGCCAAAGGTCACCGATTGCAGTCGCCGATATTCAGAATAGAGCTGTCGCGATTCCTCGAATAACTCGAATAATTAAAATGCTCGAGGCCAAAATGATTCGCCTCGACACGGCATTTAGAGATTAGAGACTGTTTCTCACGGACGCTTACTGGTGTGGCACAGCGCTCTTCCTGTGTAAACACGCGAGGACACATGATCGCAGACAGACCAGAGAGCAGCTACTGTATAGCGAGCGGACCCCGCAAAATGGAACGAGGCGGCGGAGAAAGCAGACAGGAGGAGCCGGGAAGGGAAGAACCAGGGCCGAAAAAGCGACCGAAACTGTCTAAAGTGTGGGATCATTTCACGCTGAAAAAGGACACAAACTCAGTGGTGTGCAAGTACTGTAACGATACTTGCATATCACAACAGTACCTCGTCAATGCTTCAGCACCTGAACCGTAAACATCCAGTCTACGCATCCACCAGCGCATCTACGTCGAGCGGAGCAAGGTAACGTAACGTTAACTATACACAACACTAATGTAAATGTATGCTAATGATTGCTACTTGATATTAAGACTAGTAGTAGTTGTGCTGCTGGCTTGCCACGTTGCCAATATGACTATTAGTAACTGCATTCACGCTGCATTTTTTTGATGTGGCTTGCCGTTTTCTGAAATACAAATACAAAGCTCAACCTAACCTAAAACGTTAACCTAACGTTAGCGGCTAATTTAACAGCGTTGTGTGTGTGTGTGTGTGTGTGTGTGTGTGTGTGTGTGTGTGTGTGTGTGTGTGTGTGTGATCACACTAGCCTGTTGGTGTGTGAGAGAGTGAGTGTGTGTGAGAGAGAAAGAGTGTGTGTGGAGAATGTACATTTACACACCCTAGACCGGTCGACTCTGCTCATGATGATTGCAAACAACTATTTAATTTGTGCATTTTAGGCTCCAATTATTACACCACCTGACCTGTTATCTTGCTATTCTGATATTTGTGTCAATAATAGGCAACAGGTCTAGGGTGTGTAAATGCGCATTCTCCAGTTTTGTTATGAACTTACCTAATAAATATCAATATTAATTATTATTTCACCTCTTTTTCAGCGGATCACAGCGTACTATGGACAGCTTTGTAAGGACGGGTCCATCATGTTCAAGTGAAAAGATGAATGGTGCCACTGCCAGTTCTATGCAATTTAAAAATAAAAAATGTTGTTTTTTCTAAGAAAGAAACTAATGTAGTTGTTTATTTGAAGAGATTTATCTTATTTTTTGGTGTATATTTACGATAAGCCTTTGAAAACACAAAAAAGGGTTCTTATCCGATTACTCGATTAATCGATGGATTATTCGGTAGAATACTCGATTACTAAAATAATCCATAGTTGCAGCCCTAATTCAGAACATGGCTCGACAAGCACCTGCAGTGCATGCAGACTTCAGTTCACCCCTCCTCCCTCCCTCTCCAGTCCCCCCTCCCCCCCCCCCCCCACACACACACCCACACACACACACGACTCTCTCTCTCTCTCTGGCAGCGCACTCACCTTCTCTGTGCTCTGTGTCAGGACAGAACATTATTTCTCTATGATCTTATGTTATTTCCATCAGTCTTTTGTCTTGCTGCCTTCAGCCTCTCTCTGGTGAAATAAAATCAATCTCCTTGCTCAGCGTTAATAGGAGAATTAAAATATGATGTTTTACTCACCCAGATAACTTTGGTTTCATTCGGATCCCCATAGAAGATATTCAGGTCCGAGTACACTCCTGGAACGGGGGAAAACGGGGCATGCATAATGCACTCAGTAAACATGTTTTCTGTCACGCTGTGGTTCATTATGGTTGTTCTATAATATAGAGAACATGAATTAGCTATGTGTTCTTCTTAGTGGCCTCCCCCCACCTGCCATGTGTCATGGCTCTGTTGTCTTGTCTTCTGCAGGTTTCCTGAATGGGACTGTCGCATGGAGACAGCCAGCAGGTCCGTTCTCACGTTACACTACACGTCTTAATATCTCACTAAGTTTTCTTGGATTACACATCAAGTTTTGCGGTCTGTACACATTCTAGTATTTTTAGCTGACAGGTGTTCTGTCGATGCAGCTAAGCTAGATGTTACGACAGAGCAACGTCTCAAATCAAATCCATCCCTGTCATTACAGACCCGACCACCAACCTGAGAAGCCCAAGGATGAAGGACCGCCGCCCGCACAGCCTCCCCAGACTTCAAGTCAGTTAGCCGCCTCTTGTAAGGCTACTTCACAAATCAAAGTCTTTGTATGTCCACATACTTGGCCAATAAAGCCGATTCTGATTCTGATTCATAGGTCTTTCTCTGTGATGTTGATGATGTCAATGTACTAGGGGTGTCACGATACACTAATTTCACGATACGATACGATACACGATATTGGGTTCACGATAACGATACGATACGATATTTTAACAATATTTTTTTTAACAAAAGTAAATAGTTTGTATGTATTTATCTATCATTTATTTAACCATGTGAGTCCCGTTGAAATCGAAACCTCTTTTCAAGGGAGCCCTGGGAAAATACTGGAAAAATAGTCTTTCATTTGAAATACCGGTACACAAAATACAAAACAAATGCTGTTTTTGGAAATTGTTATTATAATAACTAGAAAACAACATGGAAGATAATGCTTCTCTTGCAATAGAATGTGTCACACTGTCACAAACTAAATGTTTGTTGCATGGTGAAAGAAAAATAAAGTATACAATCTATTTCTTAAATAACTCATGCTCAATGGTCCCTAAACTTATGTAATCTTATGTACCCCTTGAGCTGTTTCGCCATGCCAGTAGTAGTCTACCCCCTCACTCATGCGTGTTGATTCTGCTAAATTTGTTCTATTATTCTTCTTCTTTTTTCTTTTCTTTTTTTTACGATATCATTTTTTTCTGACGATATCGATATCGTGACGTTCCGATATCGCGATATATCGTGCGACGAAATATCGTGACACCCCTACGAATGTACTCATTGTTATTCATACCAACTGCTTTTTTGTCCCACAGATGCACAGCCGAATAAAAAGCCGGGCAAAAAGATTAAGGTACTGACTCTGAGAACCAAACCCCCCGGCGTAGACTTCTCCGTAAACACTTGTGTACCGTAGTTTGGCTTCTTCTCCAGAGAGTTTATCTGAACACAAACTCATGTCTTTTTTTCTTCTTTTCACATGTTATCAGACTGCAGCCAGAAGCAAAGTGGTTTGTGTGAAGTTTCCAACCTCTTCTGTGGATGAACAGCAGCTGAGGAAGTTGACTGAACCATTTGGGAAAATAGTGAAAATCATCATGTTTCCTTCTTTGGTAAGTCCAGTTCAGATTGACTTCACTTTCAGAGCTCATTTACGCTTGTTCTTAGTAATGGAGACAGTGCTTGAAGTGGGAAACAATTAGTGTCTGTACTTCCCTTATTCATATGTTGGCGTGTGTATCAGCCGGCATCAGCAAGTCATTAAGTATTACACTTACATACTACAGTGGAATAAAGCTAAATGTGTCACTTTTAGGAGTGGTTTGGTTCTTATTCTCTCATTGAGATGTTACTAATGTTCTACTAGCCGCCGACAGGGAAAAGCAGGCAGGCGAGAGCGGAACGGGTAATCCGCTTTCATCACGCCATTAGGGCTGCACGATATGAGGAAAAGCTGCGATGTGCGATAACACTGTTCAATATTGCGATGACGATATGACCTGCGATAAATAAAAAAATGCTATAAACAAAATATTAATGTTTAGGGGTGCTCCCATCCGGCTAAGCCACGATCCGATTCCGATTCCTGGGCTCACGATCTGATTCCAGAATCGATTCTCGATTCCAACGATTCTCGATTCCAACGATTCTCGATTCCAGAATCTAGAATTGATTCTCAATTATGTAGTTTTATATTGCAATAACACACAAAGGTAAATCTAAGACAAAAAATGACAAATGTATTAATGCTGAACTTCAAATTCAACTTCTGAAGTATTACAGTGAGGGCCTCAATTCATTTTGCAATATGAGTGTGTTAATTTAAGCATACGTATCAGTAAGTGGCATGGGATTCTCAAAGCCTGTGTTGAGGGTCATATGAACAAAAATGCACTCTTGAAAAAAAAATCCAAAACCAACAAGTTAATTATTTACATTTTTACTTCAATGTAGAACAGTCATTTCTTACACATGAGATTACTTTTAGCCTTTTAGTCATAACGATTATTGAAAGATATTCCATATTCCAGACTGAAATGTTATAACAGAAGTGGAGTATTGGCCAGAATGACATGAACATTTGGACACTTATTCAGCCGGTATCTTGCATGTTGCGTTCAGGTGCACTGTAAAAAAATTTTTTTTTTTTTTTTTTTTTTGCGATAACACGTGACTTTTGCGATGTGTTCATCGCGCATTTTCATATCGCGATGACGATGAAAATACAATTAATCGTGCAGCCCTACACGCCATGCACCCTGGGTATGTATTTTATTCAGGGCCATGAATCACGCAGATACCTTGATTGAGATAGGGAAGGAAAGAGTACCGGCAGCATTTGAGAAGTGCCGGTGCGCAAGAAAAGGTCATGGTGGGCCGGGGAGTAAAATGTAGAAGTGCCACCAGTACTGTGAACCGGTTTGTACCGGCCCACTTCAAGCACTGAATGGAGAATATAAAAGTGTACAGCAGATGATGTTTGGGCACACGGGCCTCTCTGCCGGGCCCTGTACTGTACACACCTTGTTCACATGATATCTCATGTAAAAACCCACACAGGCGTTTGTGGAGCTGGGCTCCCACGATCAGGCCAAGGACCTGGTGATGTACTACACCAGCACCCATTCCTATGTACAGGGGGAGAACATCACCTTCCACCTCTCCAACACCTTCAGCTTCCTCCAGGTAAACACTCAACATCAGCTCATTAAGACTGAAGAGGAACATTTTCTAAAAACAGACTCAGATCTGCTCGATTAAAGACATATTTCTGCTTGAAGACGGAGTGCCTTAGATTTATTCCATGGTAGTCTGCATCAAAACCTGGGGACTGACATCAAGCAAGACCTCCTGGATTCTGTTTGTCTAATTCCCTGTCCTGTTTTACCAGCAGAGTATGACTTCAGAATGACAGTTTGTTGGTAGAGTACACCAAAACTAACCTTGCTTGCAAGATGGATAACGTAATGTGGAGCTAAACCGTCCATCTGGCAGCGTCAGGTTACACCAAAACACCCACAGCCATAATTTGGTTCACTTTGACTATTTTAACCATCCAGCTAGATGTTTAGAATAAAACTTGACTCCAGATGAAGGTTTGCTATATTGTTTTAAGCCAGAAATATTGGTCTCACTTTCATTATTGTGCTTGCTGACAAGCAAGGCACAATCTTGAAATCCCACATACTTAATCATATTATTATATCTGCCAAAAAGTTTGGCGCGTAATAACTCCCTCAATTCTTGCGCCACATAGACATGCCAGACCTCAAAATGACCGGCTCATTGAGGACATGTATGCTATGACTTTGCTAAGGGTTTGTGAAAGCGGTTTGGCCGCAATTCGCCATTAAGCGCCATTTTTTTCCCCATTGACTTGCATGGGGTTTGGAAAAATCTTGCAAAATCTTGCAGTAAATTAGCTGTAATTCAGAAACCATAACCACTACAGCTACCAAACTTGGTAGGGAGGTGCACTGAGGGGTCTTTTACTATCCCCGAAAAAATTGCACCAATTGACCATATGGTGGCGCTATAACAGCCCTCCTTACCTTTTGGTCCATAACTTTTGAACCGTAGGGTCTATCATCAAAATTATTTTTTCCCTGGATTCCTTGGGTCCTCCCGCATCTACTCAACTAGGCCACGCCCATTTCCGTCTGACTAGATTTTCCGCCATTTTGCATTTTGTCCAAAACCGTTTTTTTGCCATTTCTCCTTGAAATTGTGTCCAATCTTCACCAAACCAACGCACACATCATGTTGGGAGTGTCCTGCACAACACTGATTTGGAAGTTTAAAAAAAAAACACACCATTGCGATATAATCCACTTCCAATCTTCTGTGGGTGGGGCCTATTTCACAAAAATCGTCCGATGCTAACCAAACTTGGTACAGGTGTGGAGGGATGTACTCTGAGCCTATATCAGAAGTATTTTGTCATTTAGCCTTTAGGGGGCGCTATAGCAGCATTCAGTGCCTGTCCCTTCTAAATGGTTTTATTTTGAAGGGCAGCAGGAAGTGCGGATTCATTCTCATTATGGCCAGCCTTCCTTCTTGTATGACACTTGACACTTTGGCTGAAAGCAAGGCACAAATTACAAAGTCCCCCATTATTATTGTGCTTGCTGACAAGCAAGGCACAATCTTGAAATCCCACATACTTAATCATATTATTATATCTGCCAAAAAGTTTGGCGCGTAATAACTCCCTCAATTTTTGCGCCACATAGACATGCCAGACCTCAAAATGACCGGCTCATTGAGGACATGTATGCTATGACTTTGCTAAGGGTTTGTGAAAGCGGTTTGGCCGCAATTCGCCATTAAGCGCCATTTTTTTCCCCATTGACTTGCATGGGGTTTGGAAAAATCTTGCAAAATCTTGCAGTAAATTAGCTGTAATTCAGAAACCATAACCACTACAGCTACCAAACTTGGTAGGGAGGTGCACTGAGGGGTCTTTTACTATCCCCGAAAAAATTGCACCAATTGACCATATGGTGGCGCTATAACAGCCCTCCTTACCTTTTGGTCCATAACTTTTGAACCGTAGGGTCTATCATCAAAATTATTTTTTCCCTGGATTCCTTGGGTCCTCCCGCATCTACTCAACTAGGCCACGCCCATTTCCGTCTGACTAGATTTTCCGCCATTTTGCATTTTGTCCAAAACCGTTTTTTTGCCATTTCTCCTTGAAATTGTGTCCAATCTTCACCAAACCAACGCACACATGTTGGGAGT
Source organism: Poromitra crassiceps (assembly GCF_964638095.1). Lineage (NCBI taxonomy): Eukaryota > Metazoa > Chordata > Actinopteri > Beryciformes > Melamphaidae > Poromitra > Poromitra crassiceps. The sequence goes on along the minus strand of NC_139634.1, from coordinate 39,942,035 downwards.
GTCCTGCACAACACTGATTTGGAAGTTTAAAAAAAAAACACACCATTGCGATATAATCCACTTCCAATCTTCTGTGGGTGGGGCCTATTTCACAAAAATCGTCCGATGCTAACCAAACTTGGTACAGGTGTGGAGGGATGTACTCTGAGCCTATATCAGAAGTATTTTGTCATTTAGCCTTTAGGGGGCGCTATAGCAGCATTCAGTGCCTGTCCCTTCTAAATGGTTTTATTTTGAAGGGCAGCAGGAAGTGCGGATTCATTCTCATTATGGCCAGCCTTCCTTCTTGTATGACACTTGACACTTTGGCTCAAAGCAAGGCACAAATTACAAAGTCCCCCATTATTATTGTGCTTGCTGACAAGCAAGGCACAATCTTGAAATCCCACATACTTAATCATATTATTATATCTGCCAAAAAGTTTGGCGCGTAATAACTCCCTCAATTTTTGCGCCACATAGACATGCCAGACCTCAAAATGACCGGCTCATTGAGGACATGTATGCTATGACTTTGCTAAGGGTTTGTGAAAGCGGTTTGGCCGCAATTCGCCATTAAGCGCCATTTTTTTCCCCATTGACTTGCATGGGGTTTGGAAAAATCTTGCAAAATCTTGCAGTAAATTAGCTGTAATTCAGAAACCATAACCACTACAGCTACCAAACTTGGTAGGGAGGTGCACTGAGGGGTCTTTTACTATCCCCGAAAAAATTGCACCAATTGACCATATGGTGGCGCTATAACAGCCCTCCTTACCTTTTGGTCCATAACTTTTGAACCGTAGGGTCTATCATCAAAATTATTTTTTCCCTGGATTCCTTGGGTCCTCCCGCATCTACTCAACTAGGCCACGCCCATTTCCGTCTGACTAGATTTTCCGCCATTTTGCATTTTGTCCAAAACCGTTTTTTTGCCATTTCTCCTTGAAATTGTGTCCAATCTTCACCAAACCAACGCACACATCATGTTGGGAGTGTCCTGCACAACACTGATTTGGAAGTTTAAAAAAAAAACACACCATTGCGATATAATCCACTTCCAATCTTCTGTGGGTGGGGCCTATTTCACAAAAATCGTCCGATGCTAACCAAACTTGGTACAGGTGTGGAGGGATGTACTCTGAGCCTATATCAGAAGTATTTTGTCATTTAGCCTTTAGGGGGCGCTATAGCAGCATTCAGTGCCTGTCCCTTCTAAATGGTTTTATTTTGAAGGGCAGCAGGAAGTGCGGATTCATTCTCATTATGGCCAGCCTTCCTTCTTGTATGACACTTGACACTTTGGCTGAAAGCAAGGCACAAATTACAAAGTCCCCCATTATTATTGTGCTTGCTGACAAGCAAGGCACAATCTTGAAATCCCACATACTTAATCATATTATTATATCTGCCAAAAAGTTTGGCGCGTAATAACTCCCTCAATTTTTGCGCCACATAGACATGCCAGACCTCAAAATGACCGGCTCATTGAGGACATGTATGCTATGACTTTGCTAAGGGTTTGTGAAAGCGGTTTGGCCGCAATTCGCCATTAAGCGCCATTTTTTTCCCCATTGACTTGCATGGGGTTTGGAAAAATCTTGCAAAATCTTGCAGTAAATTAGCTGTAATTCAGAAACCATAACCACTACAGCTACCAAACTTGGTAGGGAGGTGCACTGAGGGGTCTTTTACTATCCCCGAAAAAATTGCACCAATTGACCATATGGTGGCGCTATAACAGCCCTCCTTACCTTTTGGTCCATAACTTTTGAACCGTAGGGTCTATCATCAAAATTATTTTTTCCCTGGATTCCTTGGGTCCTCCCGCATCTACTCAACTAGGCCACGCCCATTTCCGTCTGACTAGATTTTCCGCCATTTTGCATTTTGTCCAAAACCGTTTTTTTGCCATTTCTCCTTGAAATTGTGTCCAATCTTCACCAAACCAACGCACACATCATGTTGGGAGTGTCCTGCACAACACTGATTTGGAAGTTTAAAAAAAAAACACACCATTGCGATATAATCCACTTCCAATCTTCTGTGGGTGGGGCCTATTTCACAAAAATCGTCCGATGCTAACCAAACTTGGTACAGGTGTGGAGGGATGTACTCTGAGCCTATATCAGAAGTATTTTGTCATTTAGCCTTTAGGGGGCGCTATAGCAGCATTCAGTGCCTGTCCCTTCTAAATGGTTTTATTTTGAAGGGCAGCAGGAAGTGCGGATTCATTCTCATTATGGCCAGCCTTCCTTCTTGTATGACACTTGACACTTGTCGCACGCACGCTATTATACAGACAACAGACACACCTATGCTTGTATCTCAGTGGGTATATCACTCATGGTCTCACTCTCATTTGCATACTGTATGTTTTCAGCAGCTCCAACTCTTCTCTGTTAAAAACCAAATGCTAAAAGTGTACTGGAAACAGGAATCCGGTGAGATTTGACCAGATAAATAGAGCTAAAGAGCAACTCTGAGCAGCAGCGTTGCATGTTGGGTAGAGCAGTGTTGCATCTTGGGTAGAGAGAATGATATACACTTGTCGCCAACCATGGGAGGCCTGTCTGTGCTGTTAGCTGCTGTGTTAATGTAGCATGGTAACATGTCCAGAAAACAATGAATGAACAAAATGAACTGAACCCATGGGTAAGTGTCACCACTTTGTGGTTGTTCATTTTATACAGCCAGCTGGGTTTGAAAACATAATGGAAGAGATAGCCTAGTGTGAATAGCCTAGTGTGAATGGAGGCTGTTAGCCACAACAACTGTGCCTTATAGGCTAACCTCAGCCAGCCAAAACAAACACCTTGTCCCCCTGGCGTTAGGACACACTGTTCATCAATGTTTGGGACTAGTTGCAACAAGCTAATTGAGCTAATGCTAGCGTTAGGCCAGCGTTTCTCAACTGGTGGGTAGCGTCGCGGGGCCGTTTTGATTGGGTCGCGGACATTTACAGTACAGTACTTTTTTTTTTTTTCAGATTATTGAAACTGGATTAGCCTGACCAGTTTCACTTGTTTAACAAGCTGAAGCATATGCTCTGCCTGTAATTCAAGAGAAGTCTGCCTTTTCATTTCATATTTAATTTTAGTTCAATTCAGATGATTGAAACTGGATTAGCATGGCCCCAGTTTAATTAAAAGTTATGACCAGTTTAACTAAAAAGCATATAGCCTGCCTGTGATTCAAGAAAAGTCTGCCTTTTATTTCATATTTCATACAGTTCAAAGAAGACTTTCTGACCATGACCAGTTTGACTTGTTTAAATTTAAAAACATATAGGCCTGTAATTCAAGTCTGCCTTATTTCAATTGGTTTTTAGCCCTAGTTGCACTTCTGTTGCACTTTTTTGTTCATTTGACAGTGCATGAAGGCATTGTGTATTAAATAAATGCGCTATTTTTTGTGCAATAAATTTGAGTGGTTTAAAACAAAATCTGAAATTTGGGTCGCGACTTCATGACAAGGAAAATAGTGGGTCCTGAGGCTACACCAGTTGAGAACCACTGCGTTAGGCGTTAGTTAGCATGCTACCCAAGCAGCTTCTCTGGCTGACTGGACACATGACAACCGATCAGCAACTCTGTAACAAAACTAAAAGGGTAACATTACTTTGGTGACCAGGGACTATTATCAGTACATTTGACTTCTTACACTAACATAATGGAAGATAGCCTACATTAGTTACTGGCTGATTAGATGCAGCCATTGATAGCTTTTCACTTGTGTGTTTGCAGCTCTGGTAAGCCTGCTAGTTTTGTAAACAGTTGTTGTCGCAACCATAAACATGAATGACACTACAAGGAATACTACTTCTCTGGAGGTTATCATGTCCTATTTTCCTTGAGACAGTTGGAGACATTTACAATACATGGTAATTATTGATGCTGTAGTTTGCAGGTAATGTAGTTTTAGATTGCAGAGATTGGGCCAGCCTTTTGTGTCTCTCTAGTAGGCTACAACCAGTCTGACTTCCCCACCTACCAAGTACTTCTACTCCAAAGTCCTTTTACTCACATAGGCACCCCCATAACTACTTAGTCCCCCTAGGTCCATGGGCAGGGACTTTGGAAGCCAGGCGGTGCATGGCGAGGACAGCAAGCACAATTACATTTTCGTTAGGAAATGTAGACATTCTAGTTGTGACATTGTTATTGATCAACAACTCTCCTGTATCAACCTCTGCAGAGACGGTATACAGGTATTATGGTCATTTTGAGCTATAGGGCAAAAAAAAAAAAAAATCACAGTCAGTATATATATTGGAAATTGGGTGTTGCGGTCTTTCCTTCCTCCCAGAGTTCCCGGGTGGTGAGCTTCACTCCCGCTCCGTCGGGAGACAACGGCCGCTCCGACGTCCTCGGCGTCGCCAAGGGCTTCGGCTCCCCGCTCTACACGCTGTTCCTGCCTTCCATGGTGAGATCCAGATGCAGCCTTACCTACGCCTCCGTTTCTTAGTGCACCCTTACCTACGCCTCCGTTTCTTAGTGCCCCCTTACCTACGCCTCCGTTTCTTAGTGCACCCTTACCTACGCCTCCGTTTCTTAGTGCACCCTTACCTATGCCTCCGTTTCTTAGTGCACCCACTGTAGCAGAACACAAGAAGAGAGAGAACATTTACGGTACTATTCTGTGCAATCATGGAACTTCTGGAATATTGTGGGTAGCAGTTTTAGCAGAACATTCTAGACGGGGAAAGTTGTGGATTTCAGAGCGTTTGCTCAATGTGTGCAGCAATGTAGCAGAATGTAGCCTATTGGACGACTCAGCGTGACATCACGGCAACAGGAAATTACTTCCGGGTGCCACTGCAGCAGAAACTAGTATGAAATAAAGCTGAAAAGCGGTGCCAAACAAACGTTAATATCTCAAAAACTATACATCACATGGCTTATATTTTGAGATTGTGAGTGAGAGCAGAAGTAGCTAAAGCATGGGTGGCAGAGCTCAATCTACAGACTGGATTCAGTCAAGCGTTAATTATCTGTTCCCTTTTCCAACTGCTTTGCCCCCGCTAATAGATCTGCCATTATGTGTGTTTCTCATCAGTCGACTCTCTCTCAGCTGACTGAGCTGCAGCCTGCTCTGAAGAAGCTCATATGCTAATTTAGCCCTACACAAAATCTGAATTAAGATTTTGGTCTGAATTAAGGTGATAGTGTCCTAAAAGTGGTGACTGGTTTAAAGGTAATTTTTCGCTTCAGCTTGACTTTAAGCTAGAGAATTCTAGCTTAAAGTCAAGCTGAAGTGAAAAATGACCTTTTCTCGTTCTGCCCCAAACTCCAGTGGGATCCATCGATTTACCGAGTGGGATTCGCACCATTCAAGCGCGGGATGTTAGATGGTCCCTATTTTCATATGGTCCAATCCGTGGTCATCTTTGTAATTGCAATATAACATTAACTTTCTTTGTTATTTTGTCAGGCTTTTGTAGAGTTGAAAGAAGCTGGATCTGCTCAGAAGCTGGTTGATTATTATTCAACAAACACACTGACGATAAACGGTGATACTATAAAGGTCGCCTACTCCGGAGAATACAACACCCTCATGTAAGTATGTCTTCACTTTGTGACATTTTCCGTGTATTCTTAACAGTTACGATATCTTTATCTCTGCTGCTAACACTTTGATATTCAGTCTAAATTTCAGTAGTGTGATCAATCAAACATTCTTTATTTTTATAGCACTTTTCATACAAACAAAGTAACAAAGTGTTTCACAGACTAAAACTTGAAACAAGACACAACAAAACTAAGAATACTTCAGATGAGAACTTGGTAGGCCATAGTAAAACTAAGGAAACACCCAGAGACTAGATTAAAACAAATAAAACAATATACCAGGTAGAGAGGTAAATAAATAAATAAACTAAAATATTCAGATTTAATATGTGAAAGAGAGACTAAAAAGGTAGGTATTGAGTTTGCTTTAAAAAATGTCAACACTCAGGCTACATCCTCACTAGGCCGTTTTCCAGAAAATCTCTGTTTACCTCACGGAGAAAAATGCTCCTGCTGCGGCTCTCCATGCCATTCTCCATGGATGTGCACATACTTAAAAAATAAACAATAACAGCCGCCCTCGGAGCAGATTCTGCCTCTCCAGCAGAACTTCCGCAGCTCCGTTGTGACGCATTGTGACGTAAAATGTGTCGCAACAGAGCGCTTTGCCAGAGGAGGAAATGGGAGATCTCATGGGAGAAAACACAGAGAGAAGGTAAACCCTAGCCTAGGTAAACCCAGCCACCACGTGACCTGCTCTCTCAGTTCCCAGTCACTCATAGTGACTGAGAACAGGTCTGAGAGCAGGTCACGTGGGGGATGGGTTTACCCAGGCTAGGTAAACCCTGCCCATGTGCTTATATTACCCAGATTATTAATGATACAAAGTGGGTTGATTACCGGTAAAGCCGTCCTTAAAGATAAATTCTCTGACCGTCATGTAACCAGGGATGCAAGCTAGTACGTCTGCCCTGGTATCTGTCACCTTTTCCACTATCCATGACTGCACATGCCTGGGTAACACAGAAACCAGTTAAAAACAGTACCAGAGAGGCCAGCCAAGCTCCAAAGTCTTTCTAAAAGAATGCTTTCTCATATAATACTGATGTATGGAGGATGAGCTGTTTATCGGCTGATTGTCACTAGTGGCCGATTGATCCTTCCTGTCCCGTTCTGTCCTGTAGGCGGGTTTCATCAGCCGAGAGGTACGAAGAGGAAAGTTCTCCAACCAAGAGGACGAGGAGCCCCAGTCCGAGGAGGAGAGAGGAGTCCGCATCTTCCAAGAGGAGGAGGAGGAGTGGAGAGAGGGAGGAGAGGAAGGAGAGGAGAACCAGGTCGAGTGAGAGGAGAACCAGGTCGAGGTCCAGCGATAATTCCGGTAATAAATCCCGCAGGGAGAGCACATCCAGAGAAAAGACCATGGAACCGGACACAGCTTTGCAAATTAGTAAGAAAATACAAACTTACTGGACAACAAAGAGTGGAACAGGCTCCATTGGAGCCAGTTAAACCCTATTAGACCAAATTAGATTCCATAGAGAGCCATTGGACTCAAGGAACCCCATAGGATCCAAGCAGCCATCCTTAGAGCCTTGATATACTGTACTTCCACGTCAAACCCCTCGCCGAATGCGCCGAGGGTCGCGCCGCGGTCGGCACAGCCTGCGTGCAGCTCCTCGAAAATGTGACTCGACGCAGCTGACACGAACAGCGCGAGTATAATATAATATAGATGGGGAGATAACAGGAGAGAGTGAAAGCTATTACCATGTACGTATATGCACTACATTCTCTCCTTGGGCTAACTTCTAGTCATTAAAATCCTAGTGAAATGACACAATTGACTCATTTTGCTGGGGGCTCCCGAGTGCACAGGACCAGCTGCCGCCGGCAAGGCTCCAAGTTGAGGCGATGGCGGCAGTACAGTATATTTCCAGCTTGATGCTTTCTCTCAATGTGTTAGCTGCTACTTTGATAAGATAAGATTACGCTTTATTGGTCCCCTGTGGGAGATCCAGGTGCCACAGCAGCAATAGGTGGAAATTAAGATATTTAAGATATTTAAGTATTAAGTTATTTCTCATTTTGTTTGGGAATAAAAATAGAGTCCGCACACTGGACTCTATTTTTATTACTTATTTGCACTTCGGTCCTGCACCTGGTTTTAACCCATCACTGGATGTGCGTGCCTTTTTTGTACTTTTTATATCATTTTGTTTGGGACCCACTCAGACTACCTCAGAGACCCCAGGTCAGTGATACTCAACTTGCGGCCCGGGGGCCAGATGCGGCCCGCGATAGAGTGCAGAGTGGCCCCCCGACCATTCTCTAATTCACAATGAAAACTAACGTGAAATAAAGTTTGACTGAGCTCCAGCTAAATTGTCAAATACCGCTGTCTGCTCACCACCCAGGCACCTATATCTACTCAACTTAACTCATTGAGTGCCATGGACGTCTTTCGACGTCCAATTAAATAGTGACGTAGAGTGCCACGGACGTCTTTCGTCTTTCGACTTTTTTGTAGCTATTGGAGGTCTATAACCTATTTTACAGAACCCTTAGGTGGCGACAGTGCTCTCCAGATTACAGAAATGTCAGGAATACACAGCCTGAAATAGCCGTGATCAAAGAGAACCCGCTCATGCTGCAGTCCAGAGCCATGTAGATTGTTCTGGCTGCAACTGACGGTGCGTGCGAACACAGTCAATCCGCGCACACAACTGAGCCCTTCCGCCTCTGTCTGTCTGTCAGCATAGTTTCTCCACATGATTAGCCGCTAGAAAAGCAGCAGCCGACACTCAAAAGCCAAACCTTTCACTGCAGTCCGCGTGTGGCTTCTCCATGTTGCGCTGCCTGGGAGGCGGCGCACCAAAAGCACTCCGAAAATAGACGCTTGGTGCGTGAGGCTGTGTGTTACTAGTGTGGGGAGGAGTTTTCAGCTGGGGGGGGGGGGCACGCAGGGCAGGACACAACTACACCACATCACTACATCAGAAAATATTATCTAGAGTCAGTGAATGTGCTTGAAATGCTGCATTTCACAAAAGGCTGAATATCTCAGCTTATAATTTGAAATGCCTGAAAACGCTGAAAACAACCTATCTTCTCCGGCTCATAACTAAAGAACGGAAAATGGTATCAATAAACTTTTTTTTGCTGATGATACAATAGAGTCTCCTTGTTCTTTTTGCGTGTTCGGTGTTTACATAGTAATATCACACAATATTCTGTGGGCCTCGAGAAATCACTGAAAACGCTCTGAAAACTCTGGCACTGGGAGCGTCCGTTCTCCAAAAGTGGCTGGCACTCAATGAGTTAACTATCCTGTGTGCACAACATTTTTCAGACTAAACTCCGGCTGACACGCCAAAAACCTACAATCCGCCACATTGATATTAATGTTTGTATATTAACTGGCCCCTGGCCTCCTATCATTTTACAAAAGTGGCCCCTGGGCAAAGCAAGTTGAATATCTCTTCCCCAGGTGGTCACTTTGAGAGCCACTGATATACAGGACTTTCCAGCTAATTCCAGCTACGTTCTCTATCGCCGACAGGAACCAAATCCAAAGCCGATGAACCAGCGGCTCCCAGCTCCCCAAAACCTGAAAGCAGCCACAATTCACAGATCAAGGAGGATGAAGGGTAAGTTTTGACATTTGTTGTGGCTGTCGAAATGGTCCTTCGTTTCATTTTAGAGCAGCCAAGTCCAATCCTGGAGCAGTTTTACCTCTTGGTTGGGTTGCTTTTGGACATATAAGAACATGGCAATTGGATAAGATGACGTTCGATGTCCAAATTAAAAAGTAACGAGACCCAGAAAAGTCCAAGACATCAGAAAATTGTCTGGAGACCGGACTCCAGTTACCTGACTGAACCGGGTAAATGCAACAAAGCGGGAACTCGTCCCCTGGTAGTGATTTTAGAACCAAAGCAAATTGTCTATAGGTTTGAAAATGCCTGTAAACTAAACTCACTGAAACCCATCGCTTGTTCTCCCGGTATTCATAACAGTTAGGATATCTTTATCTCTGCAACTAGCACTTTGATATTCAGTCTGAATGTAACTAGTGTGATGGATATTCTCATATAATACAGATGTATCGATGGCCTGTTTATGTCCTTGTTCTGTCCCGCAGGTCGGTTTCATCAGCCAAGAAGTCTGAAGAGGAAAGTTCTCCAACCAAGAGGACGAGGAGCCCCAGTCCGAAGAGGAGAGACGAGTCGGCATCTTCCAAGAGGAGGAGGAGTGAGGAGAGGGAGGAGAAGAGAGAAAGGAGTGAGAGGAGAACCAGGTCGACGTCCCGCGATAAATCCGGCGATCGATCCTCCAGGGACGGCAGGTCCAGAGAAAACACCGTGGAACCGGACACGACTCTGCAAACTAGTAAGACCATACAAACTTACTGCACAGCATACAGTGGAACCCATTTAAAACCCATTAGATCCAAGTAGATACCATAGAGAGAGCCATTAGACCCAAGGAGCCCCATAGAATCCACCCAGCCACCCTTGTGCTTTCTCTCAATGCTAGCTGCTGGTGAGTATGATCAGATTGCACTGTATTGATCCCCTGGAGGAGCTGCAGCAGCGATTGGCAGAAAGTATTTCTGGTATTTAGCTATTAAGTTCTTGCTCATTTGTTTGGGACACACTGAAACCACTGGACCCCACTCTTAAGAGCCACAGTGATATACAGGGTTTTTGCGGCTAATTTCCGGCTGCGTTCTTTCTTGCCAACAGAAACCGAGCCCAAAGTCGACGAACCACCAGCTCCCAAACCCGACGAACCACCGGCTCCCGGCTCGCCCAAACCTGAAACCAGTCAGGAGGAGGAAGAAGCGTGAGTTTTTTACATTTATTGCGGCTGGTCTTTCCTATCATTTCTCATGTCCGATCCTGGAGCAGTTCAACTCTTAGTTGGGTTGGTTTGGACATATAAGAACCGTTACCTGGCAATCGGATGAGACGATGTTCAAAGTCTGAATCAAAAAGTAACGAGACCCAGAAAAGTACAAAACATCTGAAAATTGAAGGACATCGGACTCCAGTTCCCTGACTGAGCTGACGGGTAAATGCAACAAAGAAGCAATTCGTCCCCTGATTTGAGACCAAAGCAGATGGACTATAGATGGTTTTAACTTAACAACAGGTAAGAGGTGTTTAAGGCACACCGCAAAAGGCTTGTTATATATAGATGGTTTTCACTTGACAACAGGTAAGAGGTGTTTAAGGCACAGCGCAAAAGGCTTGTTATATATAGATGGTTTTCACTTGACAACAGGTAAGAGGTGTTTAAGGCACATTGCAAAAGGCTTGTTATATATAGATGGTTTTCACTTGACAACAGGTAAGAGGTGTTTAAGGCACACCGCAAAAGGCTTGTTATATATAGATGGTTTTCACTTGACAACAGGTAAGAGGTGTTTAAGGCACACCGCAAAAGGCTTGTTATATATAGATGGTTTTCACTTGACAACAGGTAAGAGGTGTTTAAGGCACACCGCAAAAGGCTTGTTATATATAGATGGTTTTCACTTGACAACAGGTAAGAGGTGTTTAAGGCACACCGCAAAAGGCTTGTTATATATAGATGGTTTTCACTTGACAACGTAAACATTCTAAATTGTCCCTAGCCCACTTCCTGTTGCAGTGTTTGCTAATACAATAGCTGGCAGTGAAAAGCGTCTATAGGTTTGGCTGTAAACAAAACTCCCTGAACCTCACAGGTCGTCCGGTGGGGAGAGCGACATCGAGGGGATGGCGGTGATCGGAGAAGACGGAGAGAATCTGGACCACACGGACGGAGAGGAGGAGGAGGAAGAGGAGGAGGAGGAGAAGGAGGAGGAGGAGAAGAAGGATGCTGCTGAGGAAGACACTGCAGCAGAAATGGTATTGAGTTATTCACCTTATTCACCACGCCCACTTTTTCTCTCTTCCGCGTTCGACGCAACGTATTTGTTCTTCCGGTTCAACGCTAGTTGGCGGCCATTTTCAAAATAAAACGTCAGTATGAATGAAGTTTGGCAACATTCAGAATTAAGCTACACTGCGGCCAACTTCAGTTACATGTTCATAACGTTACTGCTGCGAGGAGCCGATGGCTGTACCCGGTCGGCATTTAACGTTAGTTACAAAAGAACGTCGACAGTGTTTTCTCACTGCCAGTAGTAGGGTTTGACCATTGACAGATAGCTAGTCCGACCGGTGTCAGCATAGCAGCGCTCCCGGTCCTCGCTGCTCGTTAAGGATTTCCAATAGGCGTTATTCTGATAAACTGGTCACATATATTTTACGTTCTCACCCGACAAATATTAAAACTTTAAAACAGTTTAGGTTTTTGTAGCTTGAAAACAGCTTTTTGGCAAGTCTAAATGACTGCGGTAGGCGTACTCTACTTCCGTGTTTAAAACCGGAAAGACGATTACGAAATGACGTCATGCAGAAGCGTCCTTGTATGAGCAAAGAATAAAGTGATTAGAGTGCCAAAGACACATCCTCTTTCGGGTTCGGCAAGAGACCTAAGGGATTTCATTCCCCATTCATTTTCCCATAAACGTTTAGTAAAATCCTTAGAAAAAGAGTTTGACTTGGTCAAACCAAGCGATTCCCCCCTCTCTCCCTCTCCATCAATCTATTTCTCTCTTTCTCCCCCCGTCTTTCCTTCACTCCCTCCCTCTCTCTTGTCAAAACAGACGCTGAGTTTGAAAAGATTGTGTGTGTGGGGGGGGGGGGGGTTGCACCGCAGTGAAGTTAGTTTTAGGTTGGGTATATTGGACATTCACTGTGAATGTGTTGAATATCCCAACCTAAAACTCGCTTTGTTTTTGCTGCTCTCAAACGTGTTGATTTTGCAATATATTCTTCAGTGCCGTCACAGTGGCTGATTACCTGCTGTAGCCTCCAATTAAACTCATCTCACTTCCACAGTGGTTTACCTGCTTTTGAGATCTGCACTTTTCTTCTTTTCTCTCTCCCTCGCTCCCTCTCTGACTGTCTTCACACGTCCTCGCTCCCTCTCTGACTGTCTTCACACGTCCTCGCTCCCTCTCTGACTGTCTTCACACGTCCTCGCTCCCTCTCTGACTGTCTTCACACGTCCTCGTCCAAGCCACTCCAGAAAGGAGTCTAAACTAGAACTATACTCGTCCATGGTGTCTGCAGCTGTCCGTGTGTGCGTCCTCTCGGGACTGATACTGTCCGTGTTCTGCGTCCGCTGACAGCTGCATACTTGTAGTTAGCACGCCTCGCGTCTCTCTCTCTCTCTGTGTCTCCCTCTCTCTGTCTCACTCTGTGTGTGTGTCTGTCTCTCTCTCTCTCTCTCCCTGTGTCTCTTGTTCTCCCTCTCTTGATGACAGCAGCCAAAATGGTATTTTTTCATTTGCTTGCAAAAAAATAAAAGATACATGGACCGTGAGGCTATGACTACTTTGGCAATGTAGTAAAAAAAATTTTTTTTGAAGATGCGCATTGTGTCTACTGTCTACATATCGTAGCCTACATCTTACTACAGTAATATAATTGGGCGGGTGGTTCCATCGCACACAATGAGGGGGCGAGGTCAGCTGCGTCTGTGTGCCTCGAGGGCAAACCAACGAGGCACGGTAGAAATGAGCGCTGCCAGTTCAGCGGACGAGGCAGCGAGCGACACTAAGAAGGGTGCACGCGAAGCACACTCAATTTCTAGTGATAATAATCGTATCGTCACTCTTCTGTTCTCCCCCAGGAGGAGCCAGATTTCCCAATAGACCTTGAGAACTGCATCACTCTGGACGAGGTGGCAGAAGACGATTTTGATGTCAAAGGTACCAGTCAGCTCAGCAGAGTTCAGGATATCCTGGGATTGATAAAAGTTCAGTGACAACAAAGTTTGATTGAGCAGAATTCTGTTTTATTTCTGAGACACAAATCTTTCTAGAGATGCCATTGACTGCTAGAATGTAAACAATAATTTAAAAATCATGACTGTCAGTTCAATTTACATTGACAGCCATACATGGAACTGGAACTGGTTCCCTTGTATTTATTGACGATGCAACTGCTGACAACAGCAAGTGTTTCGTGCAATATTATCTGCTCATATTTAGTCAAATGCTTCAAAACCCGATTGCATGATTATGTTAGTTTGTCCAACTATTTTGGTCCCTTAAAATTTAATTTTTGTCCCTTAAAATGTATTGTAATTCCTACACCGTTCACCTGATTTGGATGTAAATACCACAGAATTAAAGCTGGAAGTCTGCAGTTAAAGCTCATATTGATTGTTTCATTTCACGTCCACTGTGGTGGTGTACAGAGCCAAAATGATGAAGATTGTGTCCAATGTCCAAATACATATGGACCTCACTGTATGTGATATTATTGACTGATGCCCTGTTCTGTCATGTACTGTATCATGGTTTTGTTAGCTTATCTAGTTAACTCTATTTTGGACCAAACAGGGACTTGAGTTGAGCTATAGGGGAGCTAGCTGCTACACAGAGCCATGATCTGTTAAGAGACCAATACTAAGGAAAACAAATGCACATATTTACATAAAAACATCAGATCATGTATTGTCTTTCATCTGTAAATTGTCAAGTGTCAGTCTGTCTGCTTGACAATCCCATTCTGCTGCAATACAAATGATTGAAGTGAGATGAACAGACTGGAAACCTGATCTTATTATAAAAAACAAACATATGTTGACATTTACCCCCCCCCTCCCCCGATATTGTATCGTGCTAATATTGTATCGTGACTTAAGTATCGTGATAATATTGTATCGTGGGGACTCTGGTGATACCGCAGGGATGATGTATTTTTGTAAGTTACCTTACCCAGAAGTCCCTGCACTCTTGGTTCCTAGGTGTAAAAGGCAATCTTCACAAATGGAGGAACACATTCATGACTTTTGAAGCGTAAATGTGTTTTTTTTAGACGGGACTTTCAGAAAACGCTTCAAAAGTCCTAAACGTGGCCGTCATTTGTGAAGATGAACTTGCTGAACACAAACTTCGCTGTTTCATAAACTTTTGTTAAGCGCAGACCTTATTTCATGCATTTAACCAAAATCCACAGGCAAAAATCCCATTGCATTTGACACCTACGAGCAGGAAGTGTAAGCATCCATGTTTTCCAGATTCATTCCTGCGCTACGCTATTCCCACCCAGCCCTACTATGATGCCAAACAAGTTAGCTGCAGCTTGTCTATTGTAACGGATCAATCAAACATCCTGTCACACCTTTCCCCCCGAATATAATATTTTGGTTTGTCTTTTACAGATGAGAAAGACAGAGATAGAGCCAAGGTAAGGAGGAGATATATACATATTTTAGCAGTGGGTTTAGTTAGATTGACTAGGCACAATACTGTCTGCTTACCTGAAGAAACATCAGAATGATGAGGTGTTTTTGTTGTTTGTCCTCCAGTCTCCTCCCACTTCCAGCAGAGTGATCTACCTCCACAATCTCCCCAACAGCTTCTACTCCGACTCTGATTTTGTGAAAGCCTTCAAGCACTTCGGGAAGGTGGTGCGCTATTTCATCATCCGCAAACGCCGGGAGGTGAGAAAGGCATCTAGCAGTTATTTAGTTGTTATGTTAATATTTATATGTCTTTGTAGTGGCGGCAGTAGCCGGGGAGGTAGAGCTGTCGTCTGGAAAATGGGAAGGTTCCCCCGTTTGAGGCTCACTCCTCCGCGGCTGCGTGTCGAAGCGTTCTCTGAACCCCTGACTGCTCCTGACCAGCAGTTGGCGCCTTGCATGACTGCAGACGCCGTGGGGGTGTGAATGTGAGCGCGGATAATGTCGTCATACTCTAAAGCGCTTTGAGCGGTCCCCGGCAAGTTCTGACTTGGACCAGAGTTTCCGCTACGAAAAGATTTGTCCCGGACATGTTGTGTCCTGGAGCATTTCAGTTTAACGGACAAATAATAGATCTGTATTTATTGAGCTTCAATCGTGCACGATTCTGCATCGAGTCACAAATGTCAAACATCGATTATAAAAAATATATATATATAATCAAATAAAATATAATGGAAGTACCGTACATGCAGTTGTTTATTTTAATTATGGATCATAATACAATGCAATTCCAAATGCACTTTTATTTTAAAAGTAGCCACACAGTGAGAAAAAAGAAAGTGAGAAAAAATAAATCATGTATTGCGGAAAAAAGTGATGCATCGATTTAAGATGCATCGAGATGCATCGATAATCGTAATCGAATCGAATCGTAGGCCTCTGAATCTTAATCGAATCGTGAGGCCAGTGAAGATTCACAGCCCTAGTGCCAACCATCCTTCTATGATCAGCCAATCAAATGGCACGAACCAAAATGCAAGCTTCGGGGGGGGGGGTGAGAAATGCACGTCTCCACGCCAAGTTCTTGTGCCAGCTGCGCAAGAACCCAGATGGCAGGCAGCAGCCAAAACACCAAATTAGAGGCCACAAACCAATGGGTGACGTCGCACGCACTCGTCCATATTTTTGGATACGGTCTATGCGTCAGACTTGCAAAAAGCGCTACATAAATCCAGTCCATTTACCATTTGACCATTTATTAAACTCATAGGGATCATTCAAGTTTCATATGCGATCTTTTGGCTGGTATAGAGAGCCAAAGTGAAACGTCACTTCCTGCTTTCTCCCTGTACCAGCGCTGCGAAAAATATGAATGGCGGTGGACGGAGAAGAAGGTTAATTTTTTGATCCCGCTTGAATTGTGCCACGGGGTGCCAACGCCAATTTTGTCAATTTAAAACGTATCTTTGCATGTCAAGATAGTCGGTTTGTCGCCAAACTGTTTCACTAGAAGTTATAAATCAGAAAGACTACATGCGCTGTCGCCTAAGTGTGACGGCACTTTCTCTACCGGCAAAGCTGAAGACCGGCGACATGCCACGAGCTTCCACGAGCTATGTCGTTTTTATACAAAACTAACCCCTACGTTTCAGTTTGACGACAAACTGTGACTTTCTTGACATGCAAAATTATGTTTTAATTTGACAAAATTAGCGTTGGCACCCCGTGGCACAAGTCAAATGCCATTCATATTTTTCGCAGCGCTGGTACAGGGAGAAAGCAGGAAGTGACGTTTCACTTTGGCTCTCTATTGGTACCAGAGTCATAATGTTGGTCTCCTGACTCTGTGTGTGTGTGTTTGTGTTTTAAGGATCCCCGCCGAGATGACAGCTAGTCGTCAAAGGGGTCCAAGACAAAAATGCACATTACAAGACAGACAAGCAACAACGACTAACAAATTATAGCTGCTGCGCTGCAATGGGTCGTGGCCGGGCACGACCCATTGCAGACTGGATGCTTGCTGGTGGTGTTTTATGGGACTGGATGCTTGCGTGTAAAAACACACACTGCTTCCACTTATATAGGGTGAGCCAGGAAGGATTTATGACATCACTGATGACATCACAATTGCTCGAGTGACATCACTGATGGCATCACAATTGCTCG
>NC_139634.1:39903031-39924889 GCF_964638095.1 Poromitra crassiceps | reverse complement strand
ACTATAGGACCACTTTTACGCACTAGCCTTTCAAACGTTTCAACACTGAGATGCTTGAAATTCGTTTCTTGACAAATATAGAAGATAATCAATTTATTTCCAAAGCCTTTAGCTTTTATAAGCATCTAAAATAGGCTATACGATAGTTTTGATTTGTGCGCCAGGTGCGCATCCCGCTGCAGCTCGGCTCTGGTTTTGACGTGTTCTCCTCTCCTTTCCTCATCTCCCCTCCTCTCCTCCAGATTAAAGCAACATGGACTCCGTGTACTCCGACATCGACAGCAACAGCTGCGACTTCTCTTTCCCGCACAGCACCGACGATGAGGACTCCTCTGCCGCCTCTCTGAGCTCCTCCTCCCCGCCCTGCAGCTCGCCACTCGGCCCGGACCGCGGCAGCGGCAGCGGCACCGAGCCGCAGCAGAAGAAGCGGCGCCGGGGCCGCGCACGGGGCGACGGCACCGTGCCCGTGGTGAGGAAGAACAGGCGGGTGAAAGCCAACGACCGCGAGCGGAACCGCATGCACAACCTGAACGACGCGCTGGACGCGCTGCGCGGCGTGCTGCCCGCCTTCCCCGACGAGACCAAGCTCACCAAGATCGAGACACTGCGCTTCGCGCACAACTACATCTGGGCACTGAGCGAGACCATCCGCATCGCAGACCTGCAGGGCGGCAAGGGGCGCGTGTCCGGGGCCGGGGATGCGCCCCTGGTGCTGCCCTTGCTGCTCCCGCCGAGCCCGGGCAGCTCCTGGAGCTCCAGCAGCGGCTCGTCGTCCTCCTCCTCCCCGGGATACTGCGCCTCCAGCCCGGGCAGCCCCGCGGCAGGGCCCGGGGAGCAGGACTACCCGGGCTTCCTGCAGCCGGACCCGGTGTACGGCTTCCACAGCTTCGTGCCGGGCATCTACTGACTTCACAGACCCGCCCGGGTGACGCAGAGCAGACAGTGGTTCTCAACGTGGGGTCCGGGGACCACCAGGGGTCCCTGATGGGGTTCCAGCAAACTGTTGAATTGTTAAACTTCCACAGTTAGAGATAGAAGAATGACTGTTTTGATCATAGTTTCTGCCTGGTCTGTGGCTCTATATGTGGACAATATTAATGGTCCTGGTATGAAAAAAGGCTGAGAATCACTGGACTGGACGACCCAGAGTCTGCAGGAATAAACTGAATCACTGTTTGCCTTATAAAGCCCTTATGACGCGGCTCGACACTGATATCTTCCTATTTACATTTGTCTGCATTGTAAATGAGAATAACTTAATTTGTGTTTGTTAGTTGTTTATTTTTATTGTTTATGTTTTGTATTTCTCCAAAAACCTTTGCACTTTCTCCTCCCCTCCTTGGTGTAGCTATTTACAGTAGAGTCAGTAGAGTTCCTCTGTTCAGACTGGAGACAGATCTGCTTTGCATCGCGGAGGTGAAAAGTCAATTTTACAATTTGTAGAGTGATCATGCAGAAAAGCGAGCGTGCAAATCAGCTTTCAACGCTCTGACAATAGACTGAAAGGAGCTGCCCTCATTCATTATGTATTCTGTGACCCCCCCCCCCCCCACACACACACACACACACACACACACTCACTCACTCAATACATAAAGACTCAGCCCCATCATCGAGGCACGGATGGACCCTCTCTTGTTTTTCTTTTCGATTTTATTTATTCTATTTTATAACTTTTGTTTTGCTCGCTTGTCATATGAAATTGTATTTTGTACATAAAGAGATTTTTATTATATTTACTTGGAACTGTGGTACTGCCAGCCATTTTTCTACAAATAAAATTATAACGTTTCTAAAAAAATATATGAAATTGTCTCTGTCTTTATGTCGTCCTTCTCTGAACCCCCCCCCCCCCCCCCCCCCCCCCCCCAATGTTTCACTTAAACATTTAATCCCGCATGCACATAACAACCGCACACTAATCTTCTGCCAAACCGCCACATGCAACTATTGTCATAATTTAGGCCAAATGAGAATACCGAGGCGGCCTGAATGCATCAGCAGACAATGGGCTCAGGATGCATTAATAAGTTAATATTATAATTATTATAATTCATATTAATAAGATAACGGTTTTGGCCAGAGCGTATAGCGGCAGGTGGATGCTCAAATCGCTGCAGCCTTGAAAAGAGAAATAGCCTATAACAGAGAAATAAAGATAATTTCTGTTGTTGTGCAGGTGGCTCTAGCTGTTAAAGTTAAACTTACTTTTAATTAATCGCATCTAGGAAATAGACTCGTGAAGATGAACAAAATTATGCCATTCGCCCATATATAGGAATGTTATCATAACAACGGAATATTTTAAGAAAATATCTTTGATTTGATTTGAACACTTTTGATGCTCGTTCTCACTCAGCCCCCCCCCCCCCCACACACACACACACAGCATTTTAATTAAGTTGCAGATAAAACAAATATTTCCCAAGAAATCCTGCCGATTTAAAAAATAAACGATTCAAATATCACATAACAACAAAGCAAACTATATAATGTGCCTATTAAACACAAACTCACGAAAAAAATTCACCATATCATAAACACATCATATAGCCTGATATCCATATTAGGTATTTTGAGTGTTTATTCATATTATTATTTACCGTATATTATCCATCCTACCCCCGCCCAATCATCCCCTCCCCTCCATCTTTACCCCCCCCCCCCCTCCTCCTCCATCCCACCCCCCGGTCTTGTATGTGCACGTGTTGAGGATGGACAGATAAAGGGACCCCGGGGGGACAGACACATGCCAACTCCTATAAAAGAAGAAAGAGAAAAGAAAGAGACGAAAGAAGAAGAGAAAAGCGGAGAGGGAGTGAGTCTGCAGCCAAAATGAAAACGATAATCCAGCATTAATCTGAAGCTGAATGGGACAGTTGGCCCAGAGCCTGGAACTCCCTCTGCAAGGCCTCACTCAGGTCCGCTGCTGCATGGTCACCCCCAAGCACACAGTTACTCTTTATTAACAGACATATTAACATATGACAGGCTAAAACAAGCAGCATGCCTAACTGAAGACAAGAGGGGAAATGTGTTAAAATTTTAAATATAAATAAATGAAATAAAATGTGAATGAATAAAATGAATGTTTGAGCTGCAGTTAAATGCATTAGTTTAATTTTTGTTATTCTGTACATTATGATGATGATGATGATGATGATGATGATGATGATGATGATGATTGTTGTTATTATTATACAGTAGGTCTAACTATTAAACTTCTGACTGAACTTTACTCATCCAAATCCAGCACAGGCCTAAAAACACACGCTGCTAAAATATATTTGTCATTTATATTTTTAAGTGTTAAAATGATACTATTAATTCCACGGCAGCCACTGGAAGCCTGCACAGGCCTATACCTTTCGAACCAAATTATTAAAATTAAATTATTGAAAGTAGCCTATGTCTAAGATGTATTCGACCCATGAGCAGCCATGGCGTAAACATGTAAAAAGTTATACAAATTCTGCACTATTGTATATTGATTTAAATTATGTATTCCATGAAGTCTACAGGGTCAAAAAACAGTCTTTAATTAAAACATACAGTATAGGCATAGGCATAAATTATATAAATTATATGATCATGGGTGTAAAAACTACAGTTTAAATGCATTATTATCATTACTAAAATAATAATAATACACACACACACACACACACACACACACACACACACACACACACACACACACACACACACACACACACACACACACACACACACACACACACACACACACACACACACACACACACACACACACACACACACACACAGCAACCTGTTGAAGTGTCCTTGAGCAACACTCGTTGTTTTTCCACGTCGTGCCCAAACACAACGGTGGCACCATGGCGGGGACGCGTTAACTGCGCGCTCCCGATATGAATATGAGTATTGTTCGTGTGTGCGGGGGCGTGCGCTAATTGACTGACCGGGATTAACCGCCGCTGGCTGGGGCCCGCGCACCTGCGCACTAATGACGCGTCCAATAAGTTTTAATTAGAATTCTATTGTGAAGGAGCGCGCAGGCAGATTACAGCTCAGCAGCCGTTTGTCGCTTTGCTATTGGTTTAAAACGCGCATGCACTCAAGATGCACGCACACAAGCATGTTCAGTTCTGTTCAGCTTTATTCAGTCACTGCACAAACATTTTGGGGGGCAGGTGCTCAAGTGAAAAAAAGGGCACCCCCTCTTATAAAAAGTAAAGTTACATAGTCAGGTGCGGATTAATACAGGGTGGTGCCCAAGGGTCACCAAGTCCCCCCATCCTTACAATTTACAGATGGAGAAGAAGAAGAAAAATAAAAGAGCAAAGATTTAGGCCTACATTAATTTATTGCTGAAGTGCAGGAACAACATGCATAGCCTACAGAAAATATAAGACGCAATGTAGGCGCCTATAAAAAATAGGTCATTTTATATATGGTCAACTTTAAAAAAAAAAACGGTCTCACTACCATGAAATGTGAGTAAGAAACATCATCATCACACATGAATACAATTTGGGCTAATTGAATCCTCAAGAGTCTCAGCTTTTAAGTCATATACCCAATTGATAGAATTCCAAGACTGTTTAGGGACCCGGACCCCATATGCAGAAATATTCAAATAAATTTGCATGCATGGATACTGCAGCATGGTGAAAATAACATTTATTCTGCATGCACAAACTGCACGTTTTTCCGCCAGAGGAAAGAGCACTGAAAAATCTCAAGTGCATGTGTAAGTATTGTTTACTTCAGTGAAAATTAAGTCAAGTAGTATAGTAAAATGACTAGTCCAGGAAATTACTGAAGTAAGAGTAAAAAAGTAGCTCATTTAAAGTAAAAGTACAGTTGCGCTACTTAAAGGCCATTATTTTAATATTTATCTTATACATTTCACACATCCAGTGTTGTTACCTAACCTGTCCCTGTCTTTGTCTGTCTTGTCTTTCACTGTAGCTCGTTCAGATGCAGCCAGGGATGATCAGTTTGCCAGACGAGCTATAGAGCTGCTAGCAGCAGCAATATCACAATCAGATACATCGCCATATGGCTATCAGCAGTGTCAAATGAAACGGAGATTTATGAACTATGATCATGGGGATCATTACAATTTTGTGACATGTTTAATTCAATTATTCATTCTTGAGCACAATTTAATTTAATTAACCACTGACTGCACTAACGAGCCACCAGGTTGGCCGCCCTAAATGCGGACCTGTTAGCGAGCACTCCCAATAGTGCTGTGTGCAAAACAAACATCTGAATTTACTAATTTATTTGGTACATTTAA
Source organism: Poromitra crassiceps (assembly GCF_964638095.1). Classification (NCBI taxonomy): domain Eukaryota; kingdom Metazoa; phylum Chordata; class Actinopteri; order Beryciformes; family Melamphaidae; genus Poromitra; species Poromitra crassiceps. The sequence continues at coordinate 39,919,602 of NC_139634.1, read as the reverse complement.
AAGTAGGCTACTCAAGTAGAATATCTACCATTTAAAATACTTGAGTAAGAGTAAAAGTATAGCATTATCAAAATACTTTAAAAGTAGGCCTTCAAAAAAACTACTCAAGGGTTCAGCGTGACATCACGACACCGCAAAACAGCTGGGACCGCAGCAGAGTATGAGTTGTTCCAAACAAACGTTAATATCTCAAACATCACATCGCTTATATTTTGAAATTCTGAGTGAGAGCAGATAGCTCAAGAGTTTGATGTATCATGTCCTATTAAAGTTGTGTGAACTGTCACAGTTTTTAAAATGTAAACAGGGTCAGCCAGCTGAACAGACGCTCAAGCTCAGGCTCCTATAGGGTCCCATTGCCGTTTCCACCCAGTGACGCCGTTTGTTGACAAAAATGCTGATCGGTTGATCCCGCATATACTTGTACTTGAGTAGTTTCCACCTCTGGTTTTTGCCCAAAACTGCATGGGGTTAGCATGGGCATGTCTGTAACGGGGAGAGTCGTGGGTACCCATATAATCCATTCTCATTCAAATATCATGAGGTGAAAGGTCAAGGGACCCCTTTGTAAAGGGTCATGCCAGTTTTGCCCTTTCCAAAATTCAGCCTAAACTTGGGAGCATTATTTACTGCTCTTCCCAACAACCTAGCATGCCATGGTTGGGAGCAATGGATGCATTCAGTCTTCTAGTTTCATCCGATAGTATAAATCACTCTGTCTTTAAAAACAAGGCCAACGGAGCAGGTGCTTGAGCACCACCTGTGGTCTATCTCTGCATGTCGCTGGTTTGATTCACAAATCAGTTAAAGGTAAGCTATGCAACTTTTTTATAGCCCTTCAAATGTATAAACACACCTTTTTCTTGTTTTGCATGTTTGCAGTCATATTCTTGAAGACTTAGGACTTCTATTGGACAATGTGCTCTTTTCATTGTTATTACTGCACCATAACTCAAAACACAAGCCTGTTTTGCTCCACTGTTTACAAACAATAAAGTAATGTAAACAAACATTTATGGCTTTCAAGTACATCTAAAACTCATGTTTAGCTCTTTCGCAAACTGATATTCCTTGTATCATGGTAAATAGTAAATGGACTGCATTTATATATAGCACTTTTATCCAAAGCGCTTTACAATGTACCTACATTCACCCATTCACACACCGAAGGCGGCCAGCTGCCACGCGGGGTGCTGGCACAGCCATCGGGAGCAATTTGGGGTTCAGTGTCTCGCCCAAGGACACTTCGACATGCGGACTGGAGGAGCCGGGGATCGAACCACCGACCTTCTGATTAGTGGACGACCTGCTCTACCTCGTGAGCCACAGCCGCCCCACAATCATCAGGAGCTCTGTCAGAGCTAAAAATATACTTTAAAATGTAAAAACAAATTGTCCAGCACTATAGTTTCAACTCTGCCTCTCTCTCCACCCTCTCTCTCTCTCTCTCACTCTCTCTCTCTCTCTCTCTCTCCCCCTCTCTCTCTCTCCCCCTCCTCCTACCAGACTAATTGGATAAAACTTAAAGGCCCATGCTCCCTGCAGTCTCCCTGTCTCCCAACACAGGTAGACTAATACCATCAAAGTCCTAAACTAACACACACACACACACACGCACACACACACACACACTCACACACACACACACACACACACACAAGCACATGCACGCACACACACACATGCACGCACGCACGCACGCACACATGCACGCACGCACGCGCGCACGCACACACACACACACACACACACACACACACACACACGCACCTCTGTCTTCTCTGCACACTCTTGCTCTCTACTTTTCACATATTTCATCATGTGTATGCTCAAATAAGCAAGACGGAAAATGAGGGCTGGAGTCAAGATCACCTTTCTCAAGTATCAATTCCAACACCGGATCAGTCGAGTCCAAAGAAGAGTCGAGGCCAAGTCAAGACCAAGCAAATCAAGTTTCAAGATGGGGGTGGGGTGGGGTGGAATCTATATAAAAACTTTTTTTTCCAAATGTTAATGTAATGCTTCAGCAGTTTAGGGATGAACAGATGTAGATCTGCAGTAGCCTCAACATCTAATCACAACTATTTGATTTCAAGTAATCAACATAGACATTATACACACACATTTGGGGCGTCCCGGTGGCTCAGCATGGTAGAACGCGTACGACGCGGGTTCAAATCCGACCTGCAGTGATATGCTGCATGCTGCATAGGACATCGTAGACAGTTTGATCCAAGAACCTGATGCGATGGAATTCTGCTTTCCAGATGTTTGACCAGGTGGTCTTTCGTCGCAGTCCATTTTCTCATCTATTCCACGCTCCTTGCTGTCCCATCCCCACTATCCTGCTGGCTCGTATACCTCCTCCATGCCTGTCCAAACGTCCTCCTGAACGAGATGTTGCCTCTCTTGCTGAACACAAACATTGCTGTTTCGTAAACTTTTGTTAACTACAGACCATATTTCATGCATTTAACCAAAATTCCCATGCAAAAATCCCTTTGACTTTTACACCTACGAACCAGGAAGTGCAGGGACTTCTGGGTAAGCCTATAAGGTATGTCATCCCTGCGGAACGCTACGCACAAAATGACTATATCTGATCTGTATCCATATCTGTATTTAACATTGAGCATAATTGGGCCTTTACTGTAAAAATGTTGGGAATCGAACCTCGTTGTCAGCATCGAAGGCAATCGTATGCCCATCCGCCACTCTTTTATTTCAACGTCACACTACTTCCTGTTTATAGTTGTGTCTCCTTCACATCACCCTTGTCTATTGGACTTCCAGGCTTAGAAAGTGCGACCAAAAGTGACATCCGTAAAAAAAAAAAAAAAACTCACATATTGTTACTTCAAAATAAAAGTCATGTTTAAATCTCCAGACAGAGAGTTGGGGGAGCGAGCTGACCGGAGGCTCAGTGAGACGTTTACTGTTTTATAACCACCACTAAATATTGATTGGGACAAGATGGTGGAGGCAGCAGGTTGGCCGGCCCCCAACATCCCCTGGTGTGTATGTGTGTGTGTGTGTGTGTGTGTGTGTGTGCGTGTGTGTGTGCGTGTGTGTGTGTGTGTGTGTGTGTGTGTGTGTGTGTGTGTGTGCGTGCGTGCGTGCGTGCGTGCGTGTGTGTGTGTGTGTGTGTGTGTGTTTGAGAGAGGATGGATTGTGCATGGATCAGGAAGAGAGAGCACTAGTACAGTCACTCCCTCTTTCTCTAACACACACACACACACACACACACACACGCACACACACGCACACACGCACACACACACACACACACACACACACACACACACACACAGTCCATGGGGCTCAGCTGGGCCCTCTCTCTCTCTCTCAGTAACTTTAACTGGACGCTCAGCAGGCCGTTATTGTAGCAGTGGAGGTGCCATGGCTGCGCAACAGTCTAATTAAAGCATAACTACATGCTAATGGACAACAGATGGTGGGGAGGAGGAGAGAGAGAGATACAGGGAGGAGGAGAGAGAGAGAGAGAGAGAGATACATGGAGGGAGAGAGAGAGAGAGAGAGAAAGAAAGAGAGAGAGAGATAGAGATGGCTCAATTATGCTAATATGACTCATAAAGATGTTTTAGCGATCAAAGCCTGTAACTGTCAGCAGACTGTCTTTATTGAGACTGTACGGGCTGGTACAGCACAAAACAGAGATAGTCTGGCAAGTGAGACTATAGGGTGAACTAAGCCTAAGGTTTAGTTAATAATTGAGGAGGGGGCAATTTGAAATCAACCAATTCAAGGCGGAAAGACAGCAAGACAGCCAATCAAGCTGCAGCACCAAGCGACCAGCTACGCAAATACCATGGCTGTGGTGTGCGGGGGCCGTAAGGGTTAGTTTATGCTTATTACGCTTTATTAAGCATTACCTAACTGTTAATTAATGTACCCTTATTGTTAAGTGTGTTTGGGTTACTAATAAACCAGACTCTTAATGTTGTGGAGAAGGAATGGTGATGGCACATATTTGTATGAGAGTCTTCTTCCTCCTGGGTTGTTTTGGGCCTCTGAAGGCGGTCGGAGGTTAAATCTTCTTCCTGGACAGATGACAGAGCAGAGCAGACACCTGCAGCTCACATCTGGTTCAATCTTCTTCCTGAACAGATTTGAATAGCTTCACTGTATCGCCGGCTGAAGTCCTTTCCATTCGTAGCAGCAGTTTCAGATGGTGGAGATCTGACTGGAGAGAATTAAACTCCTCATTTAGAAACTCTTTAATGATCTTGTGGAACAGGCAAACTGACCCTGGACCAAAGCTTTGGGGTTGGCCGTCGTCACCCTGAGGCGACACCAAACACACTTACCCATTACCACAGATCCCAGGTCAGCCTCTGCAGCACCCCAAGGTCAGCTAATCCCCCCTTCAGAAAGCCTCTGGACCTGCTGCTCAAAGCAAGCTGCTCCCCTACGCCTTGGGTGCGCTTCATTTACCACCCCTTGGTGCACCGGTTCGGTGGAGCTTGCTGGATTTTGTGGCATTCCTTTGAATCACAAATTTCAGTTCTATCAGCATATGTTGCAGACTCAGAGGTGGGGTTGGTATTAAGTCCATTAAAAATAAATTCCACCCTAAAACTGTCTTAAACAGCTATTGATGATGCACTTTTCATTCCTGGCTCCATTCAAGTTAGTTGTATTCTTCTTCTTGGTGGATAACCGACCAATCGTAGAGGAGGTGAGGGCACCTCCAGATGTTTGATGGAGTTTGATATGACGAAATGTTTTTGGTGGAAAAGGTTTTGGTGTCAGTCCCTCACAATCAAAGAGTAAGGGCATATTTCTAGAGACGCCATTTTGCACCAAGGGACATTCAACAATCACACAGAGAGAGATCCATCGTAGAAGAGGAGAGAGAGAGCAGTTTCTCCACCACAGGAGCAGGAGAGAGACCAGCATGCACTGCTGCAAAGAGTTATGTAGGGGAGTTTTAAAGCCAGAAATCTCAGTGATCAAGTCATTAGAATATTGATCACATCCTATCAGATTATGGTCCAAAACGTTCTCAATCCCAACTCGTCAATACAGACGTTTGGTAAGAACCAACTTTTCATACATTTTCAAAATCACCTTTTTCGTCACAAGACCGTATTTATTATGGTTAGGCAACTAAAACAACTTGGTTAAGGTTAGAAATGATTTGGTCGGATTAGAGTTAAAAATTTAAATGTGGCTGTCGGTTGAAATGTAGGCCTACTTTGAAAACACTGGGCATCGAAGGGTCGTCGGCATCGAAGGCAAACATACGCTCATCCACCACCCCGACCACAATGCCCTTATTGTTATCTCATTGTCCCACTTTCATGGCGTCAATTTCAGATGCTGTGGGAGTTCGAAGTCTATTGACTATCCTGCACGTAGAAGGACGAAGAAGGAAAAGGGTTGTATGGTCTGTTTGTGTTGTGGGCGTAGGAAAAACCTGAATGATTTCCCCTTTAAGTCATATTTTGAATTTGGATTGTGTTTGGTATGAGCAGAAACCCCTCCTGAGCCCTTTCACACCTCCTGACACCGTGGGCGAAAGGAGCGCTCCCTCCCTGCGTGTCAGAGCGGTGGAGGCGTTTGGGCCGCAGGACAGACAGCTGATCACAGGACGGATAATGACTTGTTGATCAAATAGCAGCTTAAATTCACTCTAATTGCTCCTATAAGTATCACAAAGTGCTTAGCGCCTGCTTGACAGACAGGCGCAGACAGGGGGGGGGGGGGGGGGGGTGGACTGTGTGTGTGTGTGTGCGGGCGGGGGGGGGGTCTGCAGGTTGACAGGTAAACAGGTAAATAAACACTAGTTGTTGAGATAAGGGCAGAACATATGTCCAATAACAACTCATTACTGCCTGTTAGTTAAGGGAATTAGTCAGGACCAATTCAATTGAATTCAAAATGTGACTCCCTCTTTTAATCTGTTTGTTTGTTTGTTTTCATCCAATTTTCTGCCCAGTTGTACTTGGCCAATTCCCCCTACTGTCCCGGCCGTTGCTCCACCGCCTCTGCCGATCTGGAGAGAGTTGTAGGCTAGCACATGCTTCCTCCCAGGATGTAGCGCGTGAGAGGATCACAATATTCACCCCCCAGTTCCCCTCCCCCATAACAGGCGCCCCAACCGACCAGAGGAGACACTAGTGCAGCGAGCAGGACTCATACCCCACTGGCTTCCCACCCGCAGACACGGCCAATAGAGTACCGCAGAGATGACATATTTTTGTATGGTTTCCCCAGAAGTCCCTGCACTTCCTGGTTCGTATAGGTGTAAAAGTAGTCTCAAGCCAGACTGTCTCTTCTACCTTCTGCGAATGCAGCTTAAACAGTCTGTAATTCACAGCCACAGAACATGGACTAAGGAAGTTGGGGAAAAAAAACGCTTTACACCGGAGGAAGTTCGAACCGATGATTGGAGAAATACGAGTGGATGTCCTGCCTTTAGGTGGGACATCCGGGACAAGGAGACGAGTGGTTCATCAGTGACGTCACGCTGACTCTGTCCATCTCTTCATAAGAAGTAGACGAGTGGTTCATCAGTGACGTCACGCTGACTCTGTCCATCTCTTGATAAGAAGTAGACGAGTGGTTCATCAGTGACGTCACGCTGACTCTGTCCATCTCTTCATAAGAAGTAGACGAGTGGTTCATCAGTGACGTCACGCTGACTCTGTCCATCTCTTCATAAGAAGTAGACGAGTGGTTCATCAGTGACGTCACGCTCACTCTGTCCATCTCTTCATAAGAAGTAGACGAGTGGTTCATCAGTGACGTCACGCTGACTCTGTCCATCTCTTCATAAGAAGTAGACGAGTGGTTCATCAGTGACGTCACGCTCACTCTGTCCATCTCTTCATAAGAAGTAGACGAGTGGTTCATCAGTGACGTCACGCTGACTCTGTCCATCTTTTCATAAGAAGTAGACGAGTGGTTCATCAGTGACGTCACGCTCACTCTGTCCATCTCTTCATAAGAAGTAGACGAGTGGTTCATCAGTGACGTCACGCTCACTCTGTCCATCTTTTCATAAGAAGTAGACGAGTGGTTCATCAGTGACGTCACGCTGACTCTGTCCATCTCTTCATAAGAAGTAGACGAGTGGTTCATCAGTGACGTCACGCTCACTCTGTCCATCTCTTCATAAGAAGGAGATGAGTGGTTCATCAGTGACGTCACGCTGACTCTGTCCATCTCTTCATAAGAAGTAGATGAGTGGTTCATCAGTGACGTCACGCTGACTCTGTCCATCTCTTCATAAGAAGGAGATGAGTGGTTCATCAGTGACGTCACGCTGACTCTGTCCATCTCTTCATAAGAAGGAGATGAGTGGTTCATCAGTGACGTCACACTGACTCTGTCCATCTCTTCATAAGAAGTAGACGAGTGGTTCATCAGTGACGTCACACTGACTCTGTCCATCTCTTCATAAGAAGTAGACGAGTGGTTCATCAGTGACGTCACGCTGACTCTGTCCATCTCTTCATAAGAAGTAGATGAGTGGTTCATCAGTGACGTCACGCTGACTCTGTCCATCTCTTCATAAGAAGTAGACGAGTGGTTCATCAGTGACGTCACGCTGACTCTGTCCATCTCTTCATAAGAAGTAGACGAGTGGTTCATCAGTGACGTCACGCTGACTCTGTCCATCTCTTCATAAGAAGTAGACGAGTGGTTCATCAGTGACGTCACGCTGACTCTGTCCATCTCTTCATAAGAAGTAGACGAGTGGTTCATCAGTGACGTCACGCTGACTCTGTCCATCTCTTCATAAGAAGTAGATGAGTGGTTCATCAGTGACGTCACGCTGACTCTGTCCATCTCTTCATAAGAAGTAGACGAGTGGTTCATCAGTGACGTCACACTGACTCTGTCCATCTCTTCATAAGAAGTAGATGAGTGGTTCATCAGTGACGTCACGCTGACTCTGTCCATCTCTTCATAAGAAGTAGACGAGTGGTTCATCAGTGACGTCACGCTGACTCTGTCCATCTCTTCATAAGAAGTAGATGAGTGGTTCATCAGTGACGTCACGCTGACTCTGTCCATCTCTTGATAAGAAGTAGACGAGTGGTTCATCAGTGACGTCACGCTGACTCTGTCCATCTCTTCATAAGAAGTAGACGAGTGGTTCATCAGTGACGTCACACTGACTCTGTCCATCTCTTCATAAGAAGTAGACGAGTGGTTCATCAGTGACGTCACGCTGACTCTGTCCATCTCTTCATAAGAAGTAGACGAGTGGTTCATCAGTGACGTCACGCTGACTCTGTCCATCTCTTCATAAGAAGTAGACGAGTGGTTCATCAGTGACGTCGCGCTGACTCTGTCCATCTCTTCATAAGAAGTAGACGAGTGGTTCATCAGTGACGTCACACTGACTCTGTCCATCTCTTCATAAGAAGTAGACGAGTGGTTCATCAGTGACGTCACACTGACTCTGTCCATCTCTTCATAAGAAGTAGACGAGTGGTTCATCAGTGACGTCACACTGACTCTGTCCATCTTTTCATAAGAAGTAGACGAGTGGTTCATCAGTGACGTCACACTGACTCTGTCCATCTCTTCATAAGAAGTAGACGAGTGGTTCATCAGTGACGTCACACTGACTCTGTCCATCTCTTCATAAGAAGTAGACGAGTGGTTCATCAGTGACGTCACACTGACTCTGTCCATCTCTTCATAAGAAGTAGACGAGTGGTTCATCAGTGACGTCACGCTGACTCTGTCCATCTCTTCATAAGAAGTAGACGAGTGGTTCATCAGTGACGTCACGCTGACTCTGTCCATCTCTTCATAAGAAGTAGACGAGTGGTTCATCAGTGACGTCACACTGACTCTGTCCATCTCTTCATAAGAAGTAGACGAGTGGTTCATCAGTGACGTCACGCTGACTCTGTCCATCTCTTCATAAGAAGTAGACGAGTGGTTCATCAGTGACGTCACGCTGACTCTGTCCATCTCTTCATAAGAAGTAGACGAGTGGTTCATCAGTGACGTCACGCTGACTCTGTCCATCTCTTGATAAGAAGTAGACGAGTGGTTCATCAGTGACGTCACACTGACTCTGTCCATCTCTTCATAAGAAGTAGACGAGTGGTTCATCAGTGACGTCACGCTGACTCTGTCCATCTCTTCATAAGAAGTAGACGAGTGGTTCATCAGTGACGTCACACTGACTCTGTCCATCTCTTCATAAGAAGTAGACGAGTGGTTCATCAGTGACGTCACGCTGACTCTGTCCATCTCTTCATAAGAAGTAGACGAGTGGTTCATCAGTGACGTCACACTGACTCTGTCCATCTCTTCATAAGAAGTAGACGAGTGGTTCATCAGTGACGTCACACTGACTCTGTCCATCTCTTCATAAGAAGTAGACGAGTGGTTCATCAGTGGTGCTCCTGCAGCACACGTGCTTCTATTGATCCCATTGTAAATTCCTCAACATTGTCCTCAATTTGTAAACCCACTTTATGTGCTTTGTGTGAGGAGACTAAAGCTCTCTACAGTGACCCCCCCCCTCACCCCCCTCACCCCCTCACCCCCCCTCACCCCCCTCACCCCCCTCACCCCCTCACCCCCCTCACCCCCCTCACCCCCTCACCCCCCCTCCCTTTACAGCAGCTCGACTTCTCTCTGAAACACTGAGGAGAATTCCTGCAGTCAAAAGCCTCGTGGCCTTTTCCTCTTTTATTCTCTCTCTCTGTCTCTCTCTCTCTCTCTCTCTCTCTCTCTCTCTCTGTCTCTCTCTCTCTCTCTCTCTCTCTCTCTCTCTCTCTCTCTCTTTCTCTCTCTCTTTCTCTCTGGTGGAAGATGACTCTCCCCCCCCCCCTCCCCTTCCTCTCCACCTGAATCCAGTGATTTTAGCCACTGGCTCTTCCCTCTTGTCTTTTTGCTTACATTCACTTCCACTTCGCTACTGTTGAGTTCCTCCATTCACTAACTTCACTATAAACACACACGCACGCACGCACACACACACACACACACACACACACACACACACACACACACACACACACACACACACACACACACACACACACACACACACACACACACACACACCCTCAGGCACCTATTCACTCACCTTGTTGGTGTTTTTACGGCTGGGGAAATGGAGCAATCACAGTTTTATACCTGCAGATAGGATGTACATTACCATTTTACTGTGTGTGTGTGTGTGTGTGTGTGTGTGTGTGTGTGTGTGTGTGTGTGTGTGTGTGTGTGTGTGTGTGTGTGTGTGTGTGTGTGTGTGTGTGTGTGTGTGTGTGAGTGAGTGTGAGTGTGTGAGGTGGGGTTGTTGCATTTCAGTCAACACTTTCCAGTCTTATTCCATTGCCTCCATACAACATGAACCCCCCCCCCCCCAAAAAAAAAGAAACCCCCAAAACAAAACATGCAGAAGATCGTCATCTGCCCAGTGACGACAACAGTCTAAATATAATAATAATAATAACTTTATTTATATAGCAACTTTCAAAACAACCGTTACAAAGTGCTTCACAAAGACATGAGCAAGGAAGTGATCAAATACAAAGTCACATTCAATACATAAAATAACAAATAAAAACCATCCTATAAAACTGATAAAAAAAGATTCAAAGTAGGCCTACACACAAAAAAGAGCAGATAGAATAAAAGACAAAAACAATAATCAAGGATATTATGCCAAATGATAAAATAAGGCGTGGCCGGTCAGGTCACAAATCACTGATGATGTCACAGACACTGATGAGGTCATAAATCACTAGATGTACTCTAGATGGCTCAGCCCCCTACCATAGTGAGGTCATAAATCACTGATGTCACAGATGATGTCATCAGTGATGTCACTCGAGTGATTCTGATGTCATCAGTGATGTCACTCGAACAATTTGCCCCTTCATAAAGAGTTCTGTTTGAGACAGAACGGCTGAAGGAATGGCTTCTCAAGCAGAGCACGACAACATGCAGCTCCACGATGCTGCCTGGAGAGGAGACGTGGACAAACTGAGGATCCTGCTGCAGGAAGACCGCTTCAGAAGGCGGGTCAATGAGTGGTGTCCGTGCGGGTGTGGGTGGACCGCTCTGGCCAACGCAGTCAACGACCTGGACTGTGTCCGGATCCTCCTGCAAGCCGGGGCCGACCCCAACACAAGACACAAGCACTGGTCCCCAGGCACCCCAGTCTACTGTGCTGCCGAGGTGGGGAGGCCTGACATACTGCAGGAACTCATCAGGTTCCGTGCCGCTGTTGACATGGACAGCGTTCACATCAGCGCCACCCGCCACCACCTGGACTGCTTCCGCCTGCTGGTCCAGGCCGTTGGCGTTCTGACCCGTGACGTAGCTTCTCAACTACTGGAGGAGCTGCTGTGGAACGGGTGCAGCATGGCCTTCGTCCAGATGCTCCTGGACCACGGCGCCGACCCGGCCCTGGTGACCTGTGAGCAGGCACAGCTGGAGGAGACGGCGGATCCCGAGGCTCTCAGGGTCTTTCTGGAGGCCAAGAGATGTCCTCACAGTCTGGCCCACGTGTGTCGGATCCGGATCCGCCAAGCGCTGGGCACGCATCGCCTGAACCAAGTCCACTCCCTGCCACTAACACAAGTGATGAAGGACTTCGTGCTCCACCAAAACTGACTTGAAGGACTGTCAGTTTATGTATTTTCATTTCCCAAATTTAGTTCTTCAGTGACTGTGTTTCAAACAAATCCAGGACCAGAGATTACATACCATCAGCATACAGCACCTGTAGGTAATCCTAGTATAATTGGAGAGCTGTGTGTCGGTGTGTGCAGAGGAACAGCAGGTACAAATACATTTTACTTTTAGCAGATTACATTTCAGAGCCTGATTCTTTTTACTTTTACTTGAGTAAACAAGTTGAATCAGTACTTTTCCCAGAGTCTTTTTTTACACAAGTAACTGTACTTCTAATTAAAGCAGCTACGAGCAAGATTTTCGATTGTTATTAAACAGTATAATTATAATATTGATGCATCACATCGATCACATCTTACCTATAATAGTAGCTGAGACCAAAGCCGTGTGAATCGGAGATTGCTCTCTTGATGATTATAGAGTCTGTGACTGTCTAACGGCGGGCTGGATAAACCCGGAAGTGAAACAAAACGGTTTACGGCAGCTGCCTGCCATTGCTTTCACACGAGCCAAGCAGCACGGCCACATTACCGTGCTGCTCTGTACTTTCAGGTGAAATCCCCTGCTCCCGCATTGAAAGGCGAGCGGAGGGATTTCCTGCTCCTCCTAGCCCAAATGAATATTTTCATAGGTTAGTGTAGCCTAGGCTACTGTATGATGAACGAATTCATTCAACAAGACTTCCCTCCTAGTCCGCTGAGCAGGGAGGATAGGTGGACTCGCATGGTGGGCGGGCAGATCGATATGGTGTCCTACTAAAATTGGAACGATACACGACCGCGGACGCCCACATATCAAACAGCTGCAGTCTGCATAACGTTCGTCGGGGGAATAGTATAGGCTATAAATGCACATGACTACTTAACGTTAACTAATGTCAACATCGTTTGAGCATAAAGCCTAACCGCACGGAGCATTCCTCCTGGCGTCCCTGCAGTCATGATTGCATAGGCTACTTTTTTTACTTTCACTACTGCACTTTCTTGATCACATGAGGTGATTTCCCCTGTAATTTTTTTATGAATGAGCAGACCTTTCGCACCTTTTCCGGCTCGCTGCGACGACCTTTCAAGTGGAGGCGGGTTGCCAGGTAACCCGGCGCTGTTACTACCTCCCGTCGCGGGACAAAAGGCGTAAAACAATTGTCCACCAAAGCGCATTCACGACTTTCACATCGGAGGCGCTAATCCTATTTTCCGTGCATTTTTCGGCTTTCAAGGCCGGTGTGAAAGAGCCTAATTTCTGTGGCGAGGCGGCTGGCTTTACGGGACTCCTAAACGGCAATTTTTCCGCGATCTGTGTACCGTTTCGCTCTGCCTAGCAACAGACCATAAACACGGAGAACGCCATGCAGGGGCTTGCTACTCTCGCGAACATCTCTCGTTATATTCTAACAGTTTGTTTGGAAGTAATTTTGTTATTTTGTAGTTATGGCCGAAGTGGCTGCCGCAAACCGTTTCATTTCACTTCCTGATCTGTCCCGGCCGCAGACAGACTAATCGTCAAGACCACACTGGCCGATTCACTCGGGGTTCAAGCGAGACTACTCTACGTTGGTCTCGTCTACTATTAGAGGTCAGATGTGATGCATCGATATTAAATTTAGACTGTTAATAACAATTGAAAATCTTGCTCGTAGCTGCTTTAAGTAAAGAATGTGTGTACTTTTCCCATCTGTGCCCACTAGTGGATGAATTGCTTAACATGATACCAACATGAAAGACACATGGAAGTATGTGGACAGTCACGGTTACATTGTTTGAAACCGACATTTATTTTCAGACAGAAATTAAGCATAAATGGGTTCTTAGTCTTTGCTGTGTGTCCGGCGCCGTTGGCTATAATTATAGTCAGCCTAGTCGGCAGCTTTTTGAACATGTTGAATTTGGATTGGGCGTTCGGTGAGAGGAATCACTCTGATTGGCTGGTCAGCTCGTTAAGCAAATGAGTGCACGAGAAGAGAGCTAGGGCAAAACAACATATAGTGAGAATGGGTTCTAGGGATACCGACAAGTGTGGTCGCCAGGGCACGGCCTACATAACTTTATTTTGTAAATCATTATGAGAGGGGTGCCCTGTCTTTCACTCGAGCACCTGCCCCCCAAAATGTCTGCTGTGCAGGTCAGCTCTGAAGAGAAAAGGACAGGAAAGAGGAGTGTTGGCCTCAGGCAGTCTGCTCTCTGTCGCCTCCCAGCATGTAACGATATCTTGTCTTCATTTGTAAAGCAAAGCAAGCACACACACACACACACACGCACGCACGCACACACACACACACACACCACACACACGCACACACACACACACACACACAGTCTTGTGGTTGACCACACACTCATGCGGGCACTCGTTCACGCCGTCGCACACTCAGTGACCCACGTTCGCTCACCACAGCACACACGCACGCACGCACGCATGCGGGTGGGTGGGTGGTTTCAGTTACGAAAGTGACGGAAGTGACATCATCGGTGAGGTGGGTACCGGTGTAGGTCACGTTTTGGAAGTGACATCATCACTTCCTGGGCAAAAGTTGACGCGGCACGCAATTGCTCAGACATTTTTTTTTTTTTTGTATTTATATTTATTCAAGCACATGTACACACATTACATTGTTTTTTCACCATGTGTCACCCCAGCATGTGATTGCCGTTTCTATTTTACAGATACCAATCAATAGTTGAAAAAGAAAACATTGACATTGAAAACTAGCAAAGCGATATTTTCTGAAACAAAAACAAATTGCTTATGTATCTGGAGATAATTTGACATGATAGCCACACATACATTCTGGCGCATAAAGGATTGAGTGTCATGATGCTTGTTTTTTAATACACATACCGTACACCCCAAAGCAAAGACAAAAAAAACAAAAAAACAAAAATACTAAAAGAACCCAAGTAAAAAAGGGGAAAAGAAAAAGTGCATTGGGGGGAGAAGGACTGAGGGGGGTGGAAGAGAGGATCCTGGGGTGACAATACTTAAAATAAGGCGTACTAGTCTCTATTAGAGGCCACGCCATGAACGCAGACGAGCCAATCACAGCGCGTGCAGCTCTACAATAATACACTCGGCCATTCTCAGCTTAGAGTTCCATAGAGAAGCACTAGAAAACGTGAGTTTCCTCTGGTTTTATGAGGTTTTATTATACTATCAATTGGTTTTATACATTTATAAATTGAAAAAATGGTCAAACGATGTGCATGGGGGTAAATGCAACATTACGAGGTATCCTGGGAGGCCAGGCAATTGATAATATTAAACTAGTAAACGTAGATCCACTCACATCCACAATGCTACTGTTTTGGACGTTAAATCTGCAATCGTGGTGACCGCAAGATGACGAGTCTTCTCCCTCATTTGGCTTCCATGATCCACAAGGTATCATGAAATCATCATGGTATTCAGAAAGTTGGCAAAAGAAAATGCTGAATTATGCGAGTTTCCAGTCATTACGTTATGCGCGTAATGGAGTTGGTGAAGAGATAGAGAGGTGAGGCTGGCCAGCAAGACTAGTGAAGAGGAGACGCATTGATTGATATGATTATAACATCGCCAGACACCAGTCAAACCCTAAAACGAGGGAATTAATCTCGTTCTCCAAATAAATGTGAGGTAGTCTAAAGAGAAAAGATCCAGGAGGAAAACATGATGTTAAAAGCTGTAAGCTATGCCTCTGCTGATCTGCTAGCTACACCACCACCCAGTGGCGTGCCTGACCAAGTTGGTGCCCTAGGCAAGATTTTTGCTGGTGCCCCCCCCCCCCCCCCCCCCAAAAAGAAAATATAATAAAAATGATATTGCAGCGAATTCCACCACTGCAGTCCAGGCTCAGAATCGCCTTTCCCTAGTGGCGCTGGAAGTACTTTTAGGTAGGGGGTGCTGTAAGGAGGTGACTCTCGGTGCTGCCCGTAAGGGCAGCGGCGAAGAAAATTTGACGTTTTTTGGACTTTCATCCATATTTAGAAGAATATTTCATTTTAAATTAACATTAGGATTATACTGTTGTGATGTCATTATTCAGTATCTTCTCCTTTTCTCACTCACTTTCATGTAAGCACCTGCTCTCCCTTTAATCGTTTTACACTACAACAGACAGCAACACAGGCATAAACACTGAAAATATTATTATTATTATTATGGAAAACCAGATTATGATGAAAATCACTTTTGAAGAGAGAGTGTATGAAATAAGATTAGAGCTGGGAAGCACAAACTGTTTTTTAATGCATTTTGTTGGTGGTATAAACACACGACAGCCAAATCCAACAATTTCGAAAATCCCATTTCTTGCCACCAGGGGGTGCTGCAGTACCCTCAGCACCCACCTTCCAGCTCCCTTGGGCTTCCCCCACTCTGGGAAAAAGCTCTGAGCAGGTACAAAGGGGCGCGGCCGCGCAGGGGGTGGGGTGGGGTGGTATGGATTAGGGACCATGGTGAAAGTGCTGCAGCCCAGGCAGCCAGAAAGCCAGAATTAGAAAAATGATTTCACTATTATTTAAAGACTTAAGACGTTATTGTGCTTATTTTTTGTCTACTATTGTAAAATAATAGTAGGCCTATTATAATGAAAAAGTATTTGTAAAAAAAAAAAAAAAAAAAAAAAATTAACCCTCTCTGGCGCCCCTAACGGCTCAAGCGCCCCTAGCATTTGCCTAGTTCGCCTAATGGACGGCACGCCACTGCCACCACCCATGCGTGCATGCCATTGTCTCGCTATGAAAAACATCTACACTATTTAACGTTTCTTGATTATACAGAGGTACATGAAATAGATTACCAGGCGCCACTCTTCAATTCAGCATATATGCTATATAATTAGGGGTGCTCCAAAAAATTGATTCTTGAAAGGATCGCGATTCTTAATGCCACGATTCCTGGATCCATTCCAAATTCCCAAGAATCGATTCTTCTTCGTATTGTAAAAAAAA
>NC_139634.1:39895531-39898031 GCF_964638095.1 Poromitra crassiceps | reverse complement strand
GTTCCATTCCGCAGCCGGGAACGATTGCCCCCCCTCCCCTCTCCCCCGCTGGTCAGCTTTCACATTACAACATTTCTTCCGCGCTCAGAAACAGAGTGCACTTGCGTCATCAACTATGCCTGCAGTGTATCCTCGCTCCGTGTGTTGTCTGTGTGGTTCGGAACGGTTGGCTTTCACACTTGTGTCCCGTGTCCCATGCCCGGGCACGCCAAAGCGCTCCCCAGACCACCTTTTCAAGTGGATCCTGTCACGGTTCCCTGTTGCGCGCCCGGGCGCAGAACAGAACGCAACGGAACACAACGTTCACACTCATCAAATCTTCCGAAACTGGGGTCAATTTGGGGGCAAAAGTGTTCTCGGGAACGGTACCGGGGCGCCAGTATGAAAGCACCATAAGTTGTTTTGCTTGCCTAAATTTAATCGGCGAGTGGAGCCATGGCTCCTGCGACACGTTACCGTGCCGAACTGGGGGGTGTTTGTGGAGAGATGAATAAATGTGTGACCATCCGTTTTTGGGCATCACCATTTTGTGCATTTACATCTTCAACAGGAGGGTTGAGTTGGTGTTTCTGCATGTTTGGGGGTCGGGAGATGTTAAAAACTCTCGTCCTGAACTCCTGCTGGCCCCCGCGGCCCGTACAGCCAACCACTGTGCCGCTTTACTGTCTGCTCTTTACTGGCTGTTGGAGGGGCAGGTCAGGCTGTGAGTGCGTGGGGGGTTATGAGGTCTTAATCAGGGCTGCAGAGGTCGCTGCCCCCCCTCCTTGTCTTCCACAATTACCATGAAATTCTTAATGTCCACACGGCCCGCATTTACCAGAGTCATCCAGAGAGTCATCCAGAGGGCGAGGAGGCTCCTGGCTGTGCCCCCCCCCCCCCCCCCCCCCCCCCAGTGCCACAGAGAGGCTACAGGGACGTTTTTAGGGGTTCGGCTCAGCCCGTCGTGCCCTGTTTGAACCCCTGACCTCCGCCGTTTGGAAGAGACTGAGGCAATTTCCAGGGCAATAAACACGTCTCTATGGCAACGCAGGCCATCAGATCACAATGAGGGAGCGAGGAGGGGCTTGGACGTAAGAGGCCGTTTGGAGAGAAAATGTTTTTGACATGCAGGGTTCTGCATGGAGAGGGACAGAGGATTTATATATTTTTTTAATTTTCAAGAACGTAAACGGCAGCAATATTGGTGCAGAATTTGGATCAGTAACAAAACAAATGCACGCATTTGCACATTAAAAAAAAAACATTTTCACGCCACATTTCACGTCACTGCAAAACCTGCATTATAAAGCGCACACTTTTTTCTATTCTTTTTTTTTTTCTTCCCCTTTCCCCAGAAACACAAACGCCCGTCCTCCGGGAGCGTCGCTCCACAGGTCGGCGACTGAATAATGAGCTCCTCTATTTTCCAAACCCATATAATAAACCTTTCAGTGGGATTTCTCTTTTAGCTCCGGCAAAAAAAAAAAAAAAAAAAAAAAAAAAAAAACTTAAATTCACCATGAAGAAAAGTATAAATCAGACATTTAAGTTGGGCCGCTCGCTTCGCGGCCCCCGGCGCACAATGCCGCCGGTGAGGAGGAGGAGGAGGAGGAGGGGGCGCGGACGAGGGGGCTAGCGCCATAATGTAAAATAGTTAAAAGCTTATTAGAAGCGCTGAAAGGCCGGGTGATTTCCACTTTGTTTCGGAACACCCTGAGCTCATCCTTTCAAGTGATTGTGAAGGGGGCAATTCAAATCTCTTTGGGTCCGTATGAATGAAGGCCTCTCTTAAAGCTCCTTTATAAGCCGGCAAATTCCCCACAGGCGTATGCCCTTTAGCTCCATTACTGATTTACCCAGAGCATTCATCCTCGGCCTGCAGCTCCAGCCCCATTGTCCCACAGCCGGCCTGCTGCACCTGACAACACCAGCTAACACGCTGCTGCACCACGCCGGCCGGCCTCGACCAGCTAACACGCTGCACCACGCCGGCCTCGACCGGCTAACACGCTGCTGCACCACGCCGGCCTCGACCAGCTAACACGCTTGCTGCACCACGCCGGCCTCGACCGGCTAACGCGCCGCACCGCGCCGGCCTCGACCAGCTAACGCGCCGCACCACGCCGGCCTCGACCATGCAGCAACACATCTGAAAACCACAAAAAACATGATCTTATCTTTCTTTTTTTAAGACGAAACATTTGGACTTAAACCCCTTTTTTTAAAGTTCAAACATTTGGTTGTATTGTTTGAGCTTCGCTGTGCAGAATGATGTCTGTGTGTGCAGAGTTTGATGCTAGAAGGTTGTATCCGCATTCGTCTGCTGAAAGTGGAAAGCGTGTCTGTGCTCACCCAAAAAGGCGATTTCCTGCAAGCATGATTTGTGACCTCCCAAATACTTGGAGCCAATCCCTGTCCAGTATTCAGCAGTTACACTTTAAAAATCTATTTCATTCAAAAATCAAAAAAAAAAATTATGAGGCAAAAGGAGGGGGAGTCATTTTAAGGATTTTAACAAGAT
>NC_139634.1:39863031-39878031 GCF_964638095.1 Poromitra crassiceps | reverse complement strand
CATCACTAGTCTCACCTCTCCAGGCACCACTACATCACTGGCTTCACCTCTCCAGGCACCACTACATCACTAAGTTCACCTCTCCAGGCACCACTACATCACTGGGTTCACCTGTCCAGGCACCACTACATCACTGTGTTCACCTCTCCAGGCACCACTACATCACTAGTTTCACCTCTCCAGGCACAACTACATCACTAGTTTCACCTCTCCAGGCACAACTACATCACTAAGTTTCACCTCTCCAGGCACCACTACATCACTGAGTTCACCTCTCCAGGCACCACTACATCACTGTGTTCACCTCTCCAGGCACCACTACATCACTAGTTTCACCTCTCCAGGCACAACTACATCACTAGTTTCACCTCTCCAGGCACCACTACATCACTGAGTTCACCTCTCCAGGCACCACTACATCACTGAGGTCACCTCTCCAGGCACCACTACATCACTGAGTTCACCTCTCCAGGCACCACTACATCACTGAGTTCACCTCTCCAGGCACCACTACATCACTGTGTTCACCTCTCCAGGCACCACTACATCACTGAGTTCACCTCTCCAGGCACAACTACATCACTCAGTTCACCTCTCCAGGCACCACTACATCACTGAGTTCACCTCTCCAGGCACAACTACATCACTCAGTTCACCTCTCCAGGCACCACTACATCACTGAGTTCAGACTTCAAAATGAGTGTTGGTCATTATCTGACCTGAAAAGAGACGTGAAGATTAAAAACCAACAGGGAGTCGACTACGAAATTAGTCTGTTGTCTTCACTTTCAGATGCAGTTTACTGCTGAACTGTTGAACCTCTTGTCTCTGTTTTTGTGTCCCAACAAACAGGATAAATCAGAGAGACAGAGACAATTGTGTCTTTTTGTTTTGTTTGTTGAAAAGAATGCTCCGAAGGCTCGGCTGTATAAGACATACAGGCTGTAAAGTACTCTGTGTTATTTATATAAGCAATAATGCTGTCCCAGTGCTGCTCGGCAAGTCACTCATGAAATGTAATAAGTTACTTATTACTCTTTTAAAAAGCAATACAATTGCATCACTTATTACTTGGTATCGAAAGTAAATAGTTACGTTACTTGTTACATTACAATATTACCTTTGCTACCCCTCCTTCTGAAAAGTGACGTAGAACCTGTTTATAGCCAGCTCCTTTTAGAACTGAATCCACTTTATTGGAACAATAATTAAGCAATCAGCAATCAGCCAAACTACCTATTATTTACCTACCTAGGACAAAAAAAAAACAATCCCGTTCTAACACAGAAGTCTCACATAGCCAGACCTACATGTATCACCACACTTGAGAAAATAATGCAGTAACTTGGATTAGCAACTCTAATATAATAAGCCTACTGTTTTGGAAATTGTAATCCCTTACATTAGTTACTGGGGAAAGTAATAACATTACAGTAACGTGTTACTTTACTTGGCCAACACAGCTGAATATCTAACTAACTGCAACCAGAGAGACTTTCGTATGAATAATGCAACCGAGAGAATCAGAGTCGTCGTGAGTCCTGAGTGGTAACGAGTTGTCGGTTCAACTCACTCCCCAGTATAAAGGCCTGCTAACCAGCTCCGCCAAAGGAGCCTCCACCCATGTGCAAGGTGCGGACTGTCAACACAACGCAGGTTACAAATACACACAAAAATCATCTGAATTCTCTTGATTTGAATCACATGAAGATTGAGACCAGACCATTTGAAAACACCGATAGGGGTAAATGATTGACAGCTGAGAATCAAACCAAATTATGGTGCTTTTTAAACACTATTAAATAATGTTTTTGGCTGCTTGATTGATTGAGCCACTTTTACAAACTTGAGATTTCATGAAATATTGACTGGAGAATATCAGGTACAGTATATGGACATTCTTTCCCTAAATGTAGCCTATGACATTTTGTAATAAAACTAATCGCGTTCATACATGTTTAATTCTCCTCAGAAAGTATAATTTCTGTGGGTTGTGCGGTTGCATGACCCTTAGAGTATGTCAGTGAAAATTGTGATTTCCTGCAGAGAGCTGACTGATAAAAGTGAAAAGTGATAATAGATAATCTTGTTATGAAACTCGTGTGAGTTCCTGGTGACGCGAGGCCCCTAGCTGCCACTAATTGGAGTGTGAAAACGCACAATGCGAGCCGCCCTGAGCCTTCCTGCGAGCGAGGCGACTCCATTCATCCCAGATATGTAACTGGATCCGGTGTATTATCAAACCGCTAGTTAGCGCCGGCCGGGCCTCTGCGCCGCGGTGCCACCTTCAGACCCGCTCCATTGTCTGACGCTGCGAGCGACGCCGAGATTAGCCTGGTGTGTTCAGGTTCCAAAACAAGAGACCCTCACCCACCTCCTCCTCCTCTCTCCTGCTCTCCTCCTCTCCTTCCCAGGGCTGTCTGAGCGGTGGGATATGGTGTAAACGTTCTGGTCAGGTTGCTGGTCACCTGGTGCCGCTCGGTGCCACCCAGCGGGTTACAGCCTTTCATCCTTTGTGCCACAGAAAAGGAATGGGAGGTGCTTTCTTTTTTCTTTTTTCGCCATGCAGCTGGTATAGAGATGCTCGGTTCCCAAACCCACCCCCCCCCCCCCCCCCGCCCAAACCCCCCCCCCCCCCCCCCCCCCCTAAATCTTACTTACAATTACTGGATGTATGCCACGCCTGCAACAGTCTCCCCCCCTCCCAACTTCACCTTGCTTCACCTCTTTGGTCTCATCATCCCCTCCCCCCTCCACCTTGCAGCAAACAGAAATAGGTCTCGGTGCTACAAAGTTCCACTTTTTTTTTTTTTTTTTTTTAATCTGTTTAAACTGTTTTCAGAAACTCTTTAAAGTTTAAGGTAAATGGGTTTCGTCGGTTTCGTCGCAAGGCCACCGTGGGCATGATGCAAGGTTTGTGTGTGCGACAAAGCCACCGTGAGCATGGTGCAAGGTTTGTGTGTGTGACAAAGCCACCGTGGGCATGGTGCAAGGTTTGTGTGTGTGACAAGAGGCCACCGTGGGCATGATGCAAGGTTTGTGTGTGTGACAAGAGGCCACCGTGAGCATGGTGCAAGGTTTGTGTGTGTGACAAGAGGCCACCGTGGGCATGGTGCAAGGTTTGTGTGTGTGACAAGGCCACCGTGAGCATGATGCAAGGTTTGTGTGTGTGACAAGAGGCCACCGTGGGCATGGTGCAAGGTTTGTGTGTGTGACAAGGCCACCGTGAGCATGGTGCAAGGTTTGTGTGTGTGACAAGAGGCCACCGTGAGCATGGTGCAAGGTTTGTGTGTGTGACAAGGCCACCGTGAGCATGATGCAAGGTTTGTGTGTGTGACAAGGCCACCGTGAGCATGATGCAAGGTTTGTGTGTGTGACAAGGCCACCGTGAGCATGATGCAAGGTTTGTGTGTGTGACAAGGCCACCGTGGGCATGGTGCAAGGTTTGTGTGTGCGACAAAGGTGTCCACCCGCTATGCCGACCACCCGCAATGCCGACCTTAGGTTTAGGCGTGGGGGGTGGGAGAGGTTAGGTTTTGGGTTAGGGTCTGGGGGAGGTTAGGTTTAGGCGTGGGGGTGGGAGAGGTTAGGTTTTGGGTTATAGGGTCTGGGGGAGGTTAGGTTTAGGCATGGGGGGAGGTTAGGTTTGGCATGGGGGCTGGGAGAGGTTAGCTCCACCGACACGCTGCCCGCCGCCTCGCTCAGCTGGTTCTGCTTGTGGGCTATCGGCATTGCGACCTGTCGGCACTGCGGCCTGTCGGCACATAGATGCGGCACCGCGACAAAGCCACCGTGGGCATGGTGCAAGGTTTGTGTGTGCGACAAAACGACCGTGGGCATGGTGCAAGCCAAGGTTTGTGTGTGTGACAAGGCCACCGTGAGCATGGTGCAAGGTTTGTGTGTGTGACTCTCCTCCTCTACCTCTCCTCTCTCTCCCTCTCCCTCAGTCTCTCTCGTAACTTTGTGTGTGTGTGTGTAAGTGAATTTATGACATCACTGATGATGTCATCAGTGGGACAGACAGAGAAACAGACAGACAGCCTTAGCTCCCATTTATATTCACCTTATTCCTTGTCCATATAATCACGCTTCTGCGTGACGTCATTTTGTAATCGTCGTTTTAGACACGGAAGTAGATTACACCTACTGTAGTCCTTTTTAGACTTGCCAAAAAGCTGTTTTCAAGCAAAAAAACCCAAACTGTTTTAAAGTTTTAATATTTTTCGGGTGAGAATGTAACATATGTGAGCAGTTTATCAGAATAACGCCTATTTGGAAATATTTAACGAGCAGCGAGGACTGGGAGCGCTGCTGACCGGTCGGCTATCTGTCAAACCCTACTGTAGGCGGTGTCCACCCGCTATGCCGACCACCCGCAATGCCGACCTTAGGTTTAGGCGTGGGGGGTGGGAGAGGTTAGGTTTTGGGTTAGGGTCTGGGGGAGGTTAGGTTTAGGCGTGGGGGGTGGGAGAGGTTAGGTTTTGGGTTAGGGTCTGGGGGAGGTTAGGTTTAGGCGTGGGGGGTGGGAGAGGTTAGGTTTTGGGTTAGGGTCTGGGGGAGGTTAGGTTTAGGCGTGGGGGGTGGGAGAGGTTAGGTTTTGGGTTAGGGTCTGGGGGAGGTTAGGTTTAGGCGTGGGGGGTGGGAGAGGTTAGGTTTTGGGTTAGGGTCTAGGGGAGGTTAGGTTTGGCGTGGGGGCTGGGAGAGCTTAGCTCCAGCCGGTCCACCGACACGCTGCATGCCGCCTCGCTCATGAGCTGGTTCTGCTTGTGGGCTATCGGCATTGCGGCCTGTCCGCACTGCGGCCTGTCGGCACATAGACGCGGCACCCTGTAGGCTACTGGCAGTGAGAAAACACTGTCGACGTGCTTTTGTAACTAACGTTAAATGCCGACCGGGTACAGCCATCGGCTCCTCGCAGCAGTAACGCTATGAACACGTGACTGAAGTTGGCCGCGGTGTAGCTTAATTCTGAACGTTACTAAACTTCATTCATTATTATAGTGTTTGTTTTGAAATTGGCGCTGAACCGGAAGAGCAAATACAATTGCGTCTAACGCGGAAGAGAGAAAAAGTGGGCGTGGTGAATAAGGTGAATACTGATGATAAATAGATAAGGTCAGATTATTGCAGTCCGGGTAAACGTATAGTCACTGATACACATCCTGGCCTGGTCGAGGCAGTGAAAGCCTCGGCACGGTGAGAGCCGCTCGATATCCTTAGTGAGTAGGTAACAAGCTGGACTGGACTGCAGCAGGCTGTGGGTTGGAGTGGGTCTCTCTTTCCCCCTGTCTTTCTTCCACTGATCAGTGAAGTGTGAGGCCAGCGTGAGGCCGCCTGGCCCGATTGTGTGGGACACTTTTTTTTATTGGATAAGTGGAGCGGCTTCCTTTGTGCCTTTGAGCCTGAGATGGCCCGTCGGGCTCTTAATCACCGGCCCCTCGGAGGTGCGGTGCCTTCAGGGCCACGGTGGATAAAGGAGCGCCGCCCCATTCAGCGAGCTGTTGATCTACGAACTCATTGTCCCTCTTCTCCGGGACTCGGGCTAGCAAGGTAAACAAATGGCAAACAAAAGGCGGTGCTTCAGAGCTCCGGCCGACGCCGTGGGGGGGCTTCTCTGAAAACGTGACCGCTGTCCCCGATCTCCCCCACTCTCTCCCCTATTTTTGTGTTTCATTTTCATTCCATTTTCCTTCTTCCATCCATGCCATTGTTTACCTGTGAAAACATTGTCTTTGATTTTTTGAGATATCTCGAGTTATGTCAAAGTCTCTTGTTCATCTTGGCAATGACATCATGTTGTGCTTGCAAGGAACATCCTGAAGGAAATCATTTGATTCAAAACCCAAACGTTGAATTTGGTCACCTGTTAGTGTTCAGGATCATCAGTCAGTCAGTCAGTCAATCAGTCAGTCAGTCAGTCAGCATGAGGTCTGTGTCACTGCGTCGATACTCAACCTACCCCCAGCCTCGACAAAATCTTGAACTTTAAGCTGGAGTATGTCATTTTTACATATAAATGAACATCCATTACATTCAAGCTTGGCCAAAGGAGTTCCCACAATGCTGATGAAGTCCTACCAGCAGCAGATCACTCTCCCTGTATTCCACAGTGGGCTGAAGTTTTTAATCTGCTGTCGTCCAGTCACATTCCCACGCTGGCCGGAGCACGCACACCAGAGTGGTGATGGTAATTTATGGTTAGCCTTCTGCTAACGTGCGACGTACGCGTGGCTCTTAGACCTTCCAAATGTCATCGCACCAAATGAATCGAATTCTGAAGTGAATCGAGTCATTTGGGACGCTCAAAACTTCTATCCACTATTTCACAGTCCCGATGGATACAAGGCTGCGTCTAGTCGCGCCGCTGAAACAAAACTTTCCCGTGTTTCTCTCATTATTTTACGCGTCGATCGCCCGTGTTCAAAACAGCGCCCACAACCCCCCTGACCCCCCCAACCCCACCCCTCACCCCCCAACCCCACCATGGCCTAATCCTCCTCTAGTCCCCCATCTCCCTCTGTTCACCTCTATTCTTCACTGCCTTCTATCATTCTCAGGGGATCAAATGAGCTTTCACTGTGATCGCCTGGCGCTGCTCTATCTCTCTCTCTTCTCTCTGCTCTCTCTCTCTTCTCTCTGCTCTCTCTCTCTCTCTCTGCTCTCTCTCTCTCTCTCTGCTCTCTCTCTCTCTGGTCTCCCTCTCTCTCTCTCTCTCTCTCTCTCTCTCTCTGCTCTCTCTCTCTCTGGTCTCCCTCTCTATCTCTATCTCTCTCTCTCTGCTCTCTCTCTCATGTGAAAACTGTAATTGAATTCAGGGTTCATGTGTTGAGGGAGTTTCATAACACCTGTGGCCATAACATCCATTCAGCACCAGCCAGCCCGCCCACCCAGATTTTTTACAATATTGGACTCACAGGCTATATTACTGTCCAACAGAGAATCTAGCTTATTATACTATCCATGCTGAAAGTGAATGACAGACACAGACATTCACAGATCAGGCCGTGCAGCGACACTGTATAGGCGCAGACAGCGCTTATAGTGCTGCGTTCGTTCGTGCCTCTCTCTGGAGCACGAAGGCTACTTTGAAGGGGCCTTGCTTTGTCTCACGTAGTGTCCTCTAGAGAGAGAGTGCCGTCAGCGGAGGACCAAAATAGGAGACTCATTAGCCAATGAACAGCCAGGAATGGGTCTCGCGCTACTTTTGCATGCTAAAATAAAGCTGATAAGGTACAATTTGATTCAAGGGGGGAAAAACCCTTTCAGAGTACAACACAAACTGTCTATTTTGCTGCAACTCGACAGTGCTGCTTAATCCAGAACCTTACTTCCTGGAACTCTTGAGAGTAAAAAAACTGGTCCAATGGAGTGAATGGAGATGTCGGGACTCTTCTATCTACACGGCTCTGGTCTCGCGGTGCCATCTAATATTAATTATATTCCTTGCAAGCAGCGACAACACCTTGCCTCGATGCTGATTGGCCCGGCACACTGCTGGGGCGGAATCAAGCGCATATCTGGCAAGATGTATTTTTCGGATTCAGGATGGTGATCTTGTTAATCCAGCTGCCTCGTAAGGTCACATGATGAAAGCCATTAAGACCATGAGACATCCACATGATGTCTGAATGAGTGATTTAGTCGACCTCATGTGCCAATCTGTCCACATTCAGGCTGTTGCCTCTTCACTGAAACTTCACAAAGCCTCAGACAGAGTGATGAGGTCGGTGCATGTTACCCAGCCTCAGACAGTGATGAGCAGTGTTGTGCAGTAGTAACGCGTTACTGTAATATGCTTACTTTTTCACTAACTAAGCAATGTAAGGCGTTACAATTTCCAAAACGGTAATCAGATTACAGTTACTGCAAGTAACGCTGAGTTACTTTAATCTTTTTTTGTGTGGCTTTACAGTATTTATACAGAAAAACAAAATAAAAACTCATGAGAGACCATTGATTTATAAATATTATATATATATATACATACACACACACACACACACACACACACACTAACACACACACACACACACACACACACTAACACACACACACACTGTTGCCTCAGACAGAGTGATGAGGTCGTTGCATGTTACCTCAGACAGAGTGATGAGGTCGTTGTGTGTTACCTCAGACAGAGTGATGAGGTTGTTGTGTGTTACCTCAGACAGAGTGATGAGGTCGTTGTGTGTTACCTCAGACAGAGTGATGAGGTTGTTGTGTGTTACCTCAGACAGAGTGATGAGGTCATTGTGTGTTGCCTCAGACAGAGTGATGAGGTTGTTGTGTGTTACCTCAGACAGAGTGATGAGGTCATTGTGTGTTACCTCAGACAGAGTGATGAGGTTGTTGTGTGTTGCCTCAGACAGAGTGATGAGGTCGTTGTGTGTTACCTCAGACAGAGTGATGAGGTTGTTGTGTGTTACCTCAGACAGAGTGATGAGGTCATTGTGTGTTACCTCAGACAGAGTGATGAGGTCGTTGTGTGTTACCTCAGACAGAGTGATGAGGTTGTTGTGTGTTACCTCAGACAGAGTGATGAGGTCATTGTGTGTTACCTCAGACAGAGTGATGAGGTCATTGTGTGTTACCTCAGACAGAGTGATGAGGTCATTGTGTGTTACCTCAGACAGAGTGATGAGGTCATTGTGTGTTACCTCAGACAGAGTGATGAGGTCATTGTGTGTTACCTCAGACAGAGTGATGAGGTCGTTGTGTGTTACCTCAGACAGAGTGATGAGGTCGTTGTGTGTTACCTCAGACAGAGTGATGAGGTCATTGTGTGTTACCTCAGACAGAGTGATGAGGTCGTTGTGTGTTACCTCAGACAGAGTGATGAGGTCGTTGTGTGTTACCTCAGACAGAGTGATGAGGTTGTTGTGTGTTACCTCAGACAGAGTGATGAGGTTGTTGTGTGTTACCTCAGACAGAGTGATGAGGTCATTGTGTGTTACCTCAGACAGAGTGATGAGGTCATTGTGTGTTACCTCAGACAGAGTGATGAGGTCATTGTGTGTTACCTCAGACAGAGTGATGAGGTCATTGTGTGTTACCTCAGACAGAGTGATGAGGTCATTGTGTGTTACCTCAGACAGAGTGATGAGGTCGTTGTGTGTTACCTCAGACAGAGTGATGAGGTCGTTGTGTGTTACCTCAGACAGAGTGATGAGGTCATTGTGTGTTACCTCAGACAGAGTGATGAGGTCGTTGTGTGTTACCTCAGACAGAGTGATGAGGTTGTTGTGTGTTACCTCAGACAGAGTGATGAGGTCGTTGTGTGTTACCTCAGACAGAGTGATGAGGTTGTTGTGTGTTACCTCAGACAGAGTGATGAGGTTGTTGTGTGTTACCTCAGACAGAGTGATGAGGTCATTGTGTGTTACCTCAGACAGAGTGATGAGGTCGTTGTGTGTTACCTCAGACAGAGTGATGAGGTCATTGTGTGTTACCTCAGACAGAGTGATGAGGTCGTTGCATGTTACCTCAGACAGAGTGATGAGGTTGTTGTGTGTTACCTCAGACAGAGTGATGAGGTCGTTGTGTGTTGCCTCAGACAGAGTGATGAGGTTGTTGTGTGTTACCTCAGACAGAGTGATGAGGTTGTTGTGTGTTGCCTCAGACAGAGTGATGAGGTCGTTGTGTGTTACCTCAGACAGAGTGATGAGGTTGTTGTGTGTTACCTCAGACAGAGTGATGAGGTCGCTGCGTGTTACCTCAGACAGAGTGATGAGGTCATTGTGTGTTACCTCAGACAGAGTGATGAGGTCGCTGCGTGTTACCTCAGACAGAGTGATGAGGTCGTTGTGTGTTGCCGACAACAGATTCACTGCAGAATTACCAGAACAAACAAACGCAGAAACACGTTTGACCCGCAAATGCCGTGAAGGCAAACATTAGTCACAGTGCCATCTGTTGCTGCAATACATCAATGCATCAGAGCTGCTGTGCTGCCCAAAGAGGGGTCTGGGGCCCGCAGGAGGTCCTGAGTAGCGCTGCCAGGGTTCCAGGCAGTTCCTAACACAGTTCCTAACAGGCAGTTCCTAACACTAAAGGGACAGCTCACCCTAAAATCCAAAATACATATTTTTCCTTTCACCTGTACAGCTATCCATCTACATCGTTTTGTGTTAGTTGCCTGAGTTTTGGAGATATTGGACCTAGAGACGTCTGCCTTCTCTCCAATACAATGGAACTGGATGGCACTCGATCGGCTTGTGGCGCTCAAAAAGGCAAAAACATACATTTGAAAAACTCAACAGCAATGTCTCTTTCCAGAAACCATGACCTGGTTATTCAAGATAATCCACAAACCTTGTTGTGAGCAGTTTAGGAACCATTTTCTTTAGACCGAACTACACCCAGCTACTAGTTAGTTCCTACATGAAGCTGCTCACAACTAGGCCTGTGGATTATCTTGAGTAACCGGGTCATTATTTCAGGAAAGAGACATTGCTGTTGAGTTTTTCAAATGTATGTTTTTGCCATTTTGAGCACCACAAGCCGAGTGGCATCCAGTTCCATTGTATTGGAGAGAAGGCAGAAACTCTGCGGCTGAAATCTCCAAAACTCAGGCAACTCACACAAAACGATATATGGATAAATAGCACTGCAGGTAAGAAGAAAAAGACATCATTTGGATTTTAGGGTGAGCTGTTCTTTTAAAGCTGCAGTATTACACTTTTTCACAGTAAAATACTGATAAATAAACAGGGTGTACTCTACATTATCAGTCTGTGTTCAGGCATACTGTAGATCTCCTGTTTGCCTGAGCTTGTCATCTCAGTGCTGTTGGGACGTTTTGTGGTGTAAACCGTTCCCTGTGGGCGTGTCCTGTGGGCGGGGCCAGCAGCACAGCAGGAAGTCACAGCAACAATCTCAACAACAATGGAGAAAAACAGGAAGAAAAGAAAGAAGAGTGGAGCGAAAGGTGGAACTCGGCTGTGGAAGTCGGTGGCGACATCATCAAGATGGCGGACGGGTGTCGGGGTGGGGACTTGAGGGGCAGGACTAACAATACTCAAGCAGATTTGTTTTTTAAACTTTAATATTAATAGAACTTTCAGTCTCTACTGGGTTCTTTCGCCTTCAGCTTTACTTTCACCTATTTCTCCAGACTACACTGAGCCAAACTGGCTATTTGGGATCCACTGAAACATTAAAGCCTACTTTACTGTATCTGCTTGTACTTTGCTAACCGTTCTGCAGTGTTTATAATCGATTTCCACGGGGAAAATAGCTCCAAATATCCCCAAGTCGACTTGTTTCATTGAAGAATATTGCCACTAATCAATCTTGCGATACGCTCAGAGCGATACGCTCAGAGCGAACACATTTCACTTGCTATACATTCTTCACAATAAAAGCCTAGCTTGTCAGAAGAAAGCTTTTAATATGAAGGAGCTGCAGCAGGAAATGGAGTTACATCCATCTAACTTCGATGCTCCAGGATGCTGCACCAAAGTTACATAGTGCCAGGGCGTGTTGGGGGGTAACACATTACAAAAGTAACAAATTACATGTAATATATTACTTTTAGCAGTAACCCAGTGATATAACTGATTACCAATAGGATTTCAGTAATGTTATATGCTACCAAGTAACAAGTTCGGGGCGCATAGTGGGAATATATGGGTGCCATTCTCCCTATTAGAAGTCCGTGTAGCAAAATGAAAGGCTGGTATATTAAGGTAAAAAAAATAGATATACTGTAAAATGAATGTAAAAATGACAGAAAACAGTTTCAGATTGTCATGCCAGTTTACATTAGAGTGGATTAAAAGGCTATGCTGCATGTGTAATGGAAAAATGACTAAAATGCTTTGTTGATTCATCAATAAATGAGTTGCAAGTCGTTAAAAATGTATATAGCTATAGGAGGATTTTATTCCATGAAAGTTCCACTGTGCGCACAGAGGCTCACACTCCTAGAGAAGTCAGTCAGGAGTGCGCCACGAGCAAAGGCACATGATCGCAGTTTTTTTTACATAAAACACAGACAAAGGTCATTATTCAACAGATACAATAACCAACCAATCAATAAGCAATCAATCAATTATTTTTCACTCACACATTGATTTGTCATAGTTGGTCGTTCCTATTACAGTGTAATTACAGACGAGTCACCAGGTCATGAGGTCATCAGTAGATGTCGCTGCGGTTACAATGTTACTACAACTAAATCCACTATGACAGTTGATCTCATACTTCAGACACTGTATGTAATATAGCTGTTGTTTGGATTTGGGCTTCGCAACGGCTACGAAACCAGAAGCTTCTCGACTGTCTGCAGGACCGTCGGAATGAGATTTAGATATCTAGGAAGTTTTAAAAAGCTAGTTAAGTGCTATTCAGCGGCGCTGAAAGCGCGGCCATTGAGACAGCCAAAAACGAGACTATAAAGAGCGGCGCGGCGCGGCGTGGCGGGGGTTTGTGGAGAGGCGAAACATTGGCATTATGGCACGGATGCCATCTCTTTACCACAGAGAAAGCCCTCCCCAGATGGCAGCGCAGAATTTGTCGGCAAAAGGCTTTCAGTTTGCCACAAAAGCAATCTAATTGAGAACAAACTGTCATTGAATGAGAGGAGAGCGTGACGGGGGAGCCGGGGGGCTGCTGCGCCGGGACGCCGTCCAGCGCCGGGGCGGGGTCCGACCCGACCCGAGCCGGACCGGCCTGAGGTGAGTCAACCCCCCCCCTCCCTCCCGGGGTCCCCTCGGCTCTCTGTGACTGACACAGAGGCCGCAGGCGGATAACATGCGCAGCGGCCCGGACACAATGGCCTTTCACAAGAGACACAGTCCAAACTCAGCCGACTGTCAAGTGTGAAGGAGAGGAGAGGCTGAATAGACACAGAGACAGATAAGTGTGAGGTCCAGGGGGGGTGAGGAGGGACAGGGAGGGTAAGTGTGTGCTTCTCAAAGACGATCAGCCAGACATAATCCACTGATTCTGTTGCTATAGTTCCCCATGATGAAACAAGTGCTTTCACTGTGGGATGTTTAGTGAAATGTCTTATATCAGCTACAGTATGTTTTTTGATATGCTACTTCACTCTATTTCTCTTTTCTGATTCCCCCCCCAATTTCTCCCCAATTGTACTTGGCCAATTTCCCCCTGCTGCCCCGGTCGCTGCTCCACTCACTCTGCCGATCTGGGGAGAGCCGTAGACTAGCACCATGCTTCCTCCGACACATGCACAGTTGCCAGCCGCTTCTTTTCATCTGACAGCGGGGAGCTTCACCGGCAGGACGTACAGTATAGCACGTGGGAGGATCACGCTATTCCCACCAGTACCCTTCCGCCCCGAACAGGTCCCCCCGACTGACCAGAGTGTGCTAGTGCAGCGACCAGGACACATACCGGAACCCTTAATCCTGCTTCCCACCCGCAGACACAGCCAATCGTGCCTGTATGGACGCCCGACCAGGCCGGGGGTGACACGGGGGCGCGAACCTGCGACCCTAGTGTTAGTAGGCAGGGAATCTAGCGCTACACTACCCGGACGCCCCACTCTATCACTACTCTTCAGTAGTGCTGTAGATGTTTTGAACGCTTCAGTAGTGCTGTAGATGTTTTGAACGATCCAGTAGTGCTGTAGATGTTTTGAACGCTCCAGTAGTGCTGTAGATGTTTTGAACGCTTCAGTAGTGCTGTAGATGTTTTGAACGCTTCAGTAGTGTTGTAGATGTTTTGAATGCTTCAGTAGTGCTGTAGATGTTTTGAACGCTTCAGTAGTGCTGTAGATGTTTTGAACGATCCAGTAGTGCTGTAGATGTTTTGAACGATCCAGTAGTGCTGTAGATGTTTTGAACGCTCCAGTAGTGCTGTAGATGTTTTGAACGCTTCAGTAGTGCTGTAGATGTTTTGAACGCTTCAGTAGTGTTGTAGATGTTTTGAATGCTTCAGTAGTGCTGTAGATGTTTTGAACGCTTCAGTAGTGCTGTAGATGTTTTGAACGATCCAGTAGTGCTGTAGATGTTTTGAACGCTTCAGTAGTGCTGTAGATGTTTTGAATGCTTCAGTAGTGCTGTAGATGTTTTGAACGCTTCAGTAGTGCTGTAGATGTTTTGAATGCTTCAGTAGTGCTGTAGATGTTTTGAATGCTTCAGTAGTGCTGTAGATGTTTTGAACACTCCAGTAGTGCTGTAGATGTTTTGAACGCTTCAATAGTGCTGTATAGATGTTTTGAACACTCCAGTAGTACTGTAGATGTTTTGAACGCTTCAATAGTGCTGTATAGATGTTTTGAACACTCCAGTAGTGTTGTAGATGTTTTGAACGCTTCAGTAGTGCTTTAGATGTTTTGAACACTCCAGTAGTGTTGTAGATGTTTTGAACGCTTCAGTAGTGCTGTAGATGTTTTGAACACTCCAGTGGTGCTGTAGATGTTTCGGGGGCCGAATCAAAAGCTCCTCTACCACCAACAGAGCTGAATGGTCATTGTGGAGGCGAACACAGGACTCACTCGTCTCAATGCTTCACTTTGGGAGCGCAGACAAAGGCGTCAGAACACAGATAGAGGCACCAAAGACGAGCAGCGCTCAAGTATGAGGGACTCATCTGCCGCTCCGCCTCCGCTGAAGACACCATCCATCATCTCCACCACAGCTGATTTACATGTTAGCAGCAGAGAGTCATCAATCACAAAGAACATTCGTCGAGGTCCTGCGTCGAGGCTTCAAAACGCTCGGGGAAATAGTTTCACACCTGTTTTCCGTGCGACAGTCGTTCATGTTATTTGAGTTCACATGAGCGGTAACAAGTCGAAATATACACCCCAAGTCACGGATGAGAAAACACGTCAAAAGCAATGAAGTTTCTTATGTGTAGATAACGTTGGGAAACGGACAGAAATTTTGCTACTTTTTTGCACGTTCGTCCTTCTGATCTGCTGTGCAATAATCATGGTGCTTGCAATGCCAACATTTTGTCACATTTACAGGTGTTTAACCCATTGATACCTGATGCAGCATTTGTGTGTGTATCCCTTTAAGACCGTGA